>NW_012148618.1:14449630-14457120 GCF_000956105.1 Propithecus coquereli | reverse complement strand
AAATAATATATAAATTTCACTAAAAAACACAATGAGATACCACTTCACACTGACAGTACCAAATGTCAATGAGAACGTGGAGCACCTGAAACTCATGTTGTTAGTGGAAGTATAAACTTATACAATCATTTTAGAAAACTGGCGATTTCTTATAAAGTGAAAACAAGCACCTATTCTATGACCCAGCAAGAGAAATGAAAACATATATTCACAAAAAGAATTGTTCATGAATGTTTATAGCAGCTTTATTTATAATAACCCCCAAACCCCCAAATATGTGGCAATAGGAGAATTGATAAATTGTGGTACATGTATACAATAGAATACTGCTGAGCAATAAGAAAGAATGAATTGATGCATGCAACAACATGCAAAATGTTATGTTGAGCAAAACAAGCTGGACACAAAAGACTACATACTGTGCAATTCCATTTATATAAAATTGTACAACCAGGCAAATTTAATCCATGGTGATAGAAGTTACAATATAATTGCCTTAGGGAATGGGTATTGACTAGAATCTACCGTGAAAAAACTCTGGAGTGATGAAATGTTCTGTATATTGGTTGATACAGAGGTTTGATACAGGATTGATACATAGGTTTATATATGGCTGTATCAAAGCTCATCAAATTACACAATTAAGAGCTGTGCATTTCACTGTATTTAAATGTTATCTCAATTTTAAAAATCAAATTAGACACTAAAAAATCAAAAAAAATGAAACTAGTCTGTGTATTAAATTGGTAGAATTATTATTTCAAATGACTTTAAAATACGATAATTTAACTGTACATTTTTTTGTTTGTTTGTTTTGAGACAGGATCTCACTCTGTTGCCCAGCTAAAGTGCAGTGGCATCACATAGCTCACTGCAATGTCAAACTCCTGGGCTCAAGGGATCCTCAAGCCTCAGCCTCCTGAGTAGCTGGGACTAGAGGTGCATGCCACCATACCTGACTAATTTTTCTATTTTTTTGTGGAGATGCGGTCTTGCTATGTTGCTCAGGCTGGTCTCGAACTCCTGGCCTCAAACGATCCGCCCACCTCGGTCTCCCAGAGTGCTAGCATTCTATTTTTTGAGATAGGGTCTCTGTCACCCAGGCTAGAATGCAGTGGCATCATCATAGCTCACTGCAACCTCAAATTCCTGGGCTCAAGCGATCCTCCTGCTTCAGCCTCCCAAGTAGCTGGGACTACAGGCATGTACCCACCACACCTGGCTAATTTTTCTATTTTTTATAGAGATGGGGTCTTGCTCTTGCTTAGGCTGGTCTTGAACTACCTGACCTTAAGCAGTCCTCCCACCTTGGCCTCCCAAAGTGCTACGATTAGAGGTGTGAGCCACTGCACCTGGCCAGAAAGTACTATTAAAGGCTCTTTCCTTGGGTGTGCTCTGAAGTAGGCACAAGGCAGAAGATAGTATAAATTTCAAATGGTATGAAAGGTGTTGTAGTCTTGGCTAAGTTTAAACTAGTTAGGACATTCTCAGCCCCTAGGACTTCATCAGTTCATAATATATAGTGATAAATTACCCAATAGGTAGATTAAGCACACTCTTAACAAAGTAGGAGGGACATCTCTAAGTTTTTTCCGGAAATAATTTCATATTTGGTATTGAAAGTAAAGTATCAAAGTTGTCCTCATGAGAAAAGTCAGAGCTTTATTGCAATCAATTACTCTCATCTTGAATTATGTGTGTATGTAAGAGAAGGACATCATAATCCTTTCAATGCTTAAGGTGTCCATAAGATTTAAGGCAGCTCTTGTAATTCATACAGAAAAGATCCTGGCTTCTCTCTTCTAGCCCAGTGAATGTCATTAATTTTTCTGGGGATCTGAGCTCCTTTGGCAGAACTCCAGCCTGCTCTGCTCTATTGCATGGTCTTATCAACAGAAATATACAAAGAGAGCTGCATGCAGCTCAGATTCCCACCCTGTCCTCAGTTCTGCCTATAAAGCATTCTTTACACAGAGAGAGGCGAGAGGTGTGTTGGATTACAGAATTGCTGTGTCAGAGGCTGATCCTTGGCTTTGGGGAAAATACTATGATCATAATGCACACCAGCAGCCATAGGTTCATATCTTAACATGAACAGCTTGTTTGTGTGCAAAGAGGCATGGAATAAAATAACCTCTAAAAAGGTTGAGATGGAGAAGTCTGCATTTATTACTTTGGCCCACAGAGGAGGCCCACAATAAATATATGTTGAATAATTTTCCTAATTATTTGTTCACATTAAATAAATGGGTAGAGCAAAGGTTCTGGCTTTACCTTCCCCTGAAGAGCATTGCAAAAGACACTGAAGACATTTTGGCTGGGTGTGGTGGCTCATGCCTGTAATCCCAGCACTTTGGGAGGCCAAGGCAGGAGGATAGCTTGACACCAGGGGTTTGAGACCAGCCTGGGCAACATAGCAAGACCCTATCTCTAAAAAAAAATTTTTTTTAATGTTAATTTTATTTATTTTTTATGAAGGGGGAGAAGTGAGGAGAGGGGTTCAATTTCAATTTCCTTTTTTTCTTTGAGACAGAGTCTCACTCTGTTGTCCTCGGTAGAGTGCAGTGTCATCATTGTAGCTCATTGCAGCCTCAAACTCCTGGGCTCAAGGGATCCTCCTGCCTCAACCTCCTGAGTACCACCTGGGACTACAGGTGCATGCCATGATGCCGGGCTAATTTTTCTGTTTTTGGTAGAGAACAGTGTCTCACTCTTGCTAAGGCTGGTCTTGAACTCCGGAGCTCAAGCAATCCTCCTGCCTCAGCCTCCCAGAGTGCTAGGGATTATAGGCATGAGCCACTGTGCCTGGCCTCTACAAAAAATTTTAAAATTAGCTGGATGTGGTGGTGCACCCCTGTAGTCCTAGCTGCTTGGGAGGCTGAGGCAGGAGGACTGCTTGAACCTGGAAATTATAGGTGTGAGCTATGATCGGGCTACTGCACTCCAGCCTGGGTGACAGAGTGAGACCCTGTCTCTAAAATTAGAAAAATAAAACTTCCCCTTTCCCCCTACTCCCCACATTCTTTTATTTAAGAAAGTGATTCCCAAAAGTTAAAAACAAGTATTTATCAATACCATCTTACCTTATACATTCTATTAGCCTCTGAGATGGAAAGTAGTATTTGGCCGTGACCTCTGACACCGTCATTTCCTTTAGTCTGAGCAAAGCTACCTGTTACTGCAGGGGTCTCTAAGAATTTTCTTTGTGGTGATGGAGATGACGGTGGTAAAAAGAATTCAAACCTAAGCATATAACTTAGTTTTGAGGCCACGGATGTATGTGAATTATATTTTGTGTCTTATTTTTCAAAGTATTCATAGAATGGAGATATTTTCCTTCAAAGAATGCTTGGGTTGAAGAAATATTGTTCCCTTTACAATATCACAAAATCATAAATACTTTTTCTCTTCCTACTCATCAGTTCTTTCTTGAAGATCCTTTATAATGTGCCCTAACTTCCCTTTCCTACATTACCTCCTGCAAATAGCCCGTATGAACCCTTTCATTCAGTCAGTCTGAACCACTTGCCCTTCCCTCAGGCATTTTTGTATTTTCTGTTCAGGCTTTCTCTTTTTCCTTGAATGCTTTGTTCTCCTTAACTCTCATCTAGGGATTTATTTGTTTACCTTTACCTTTATGATTTACCTTCTTTGTGGAATAAGGTTTCAACTAATTCCACAAAGAATTTAAGGACTATGACCTAATTCAAGGAAGAAGGTCATATCAAGGAATATGACCTTTCTCTGTGAAACTGACTTCCTTACGTGCCGACTATGTGAACTTGGGCAAGTTTATCTTCTCTGTGCTTCAGTTTCCTCATCTGTAAAATTATAATAATAGCACCCACCTTATAGGGATTATTTTGAGAATTAAGTGGGACAACCTTTTAAATATGCTTAACATTATGCCTGGATTCATTCATTTATTCAATAGTACTTACTGAGCACTTACTGTGTACCAGCAAATGGAATACACAAAGGTCCTTGCTCTTGTGGTCCTTATATTCTAAAGGGGGAGAGAGATAATAAACAATGAATATAATAAGTAAATTATAAAGTATTAGTATAAAGTATTACAGAAAGTGATTAGTGCTGTGGCAGAAAAGAAAAAATAGGGTCAGGCAGCATGGTGGCTTATGCCTATAGTCCCAGCTCCTCAGAAGGCTGAGGTGGAAGGATTCCTGGAGCCCCAGGAGTTTGAGTCCAGTTCGGACAACATAGCGAGACCCAGTCTCTAAAAAATTAAAAAAAAAAATATATATATATGGTAAGGGTGGTAGGGAATGCTGGTAAGGGTGTGGTGATGGGCAAGAATAGTGAGAGGACTGGAAAAGTTTTGAATTGAAAATAGAGTAGTCAGGGTAGGCCTTATTGAGAAGATGAGATTTGAGCAGACTTGAAAGAAGCGAGTTAGCTGTTGGGTATCTAGTGAGAGAGTCTTGTAGGCGGAGAGGATAGCCAGTACTAAGACCCTAAAGTAGCAGTATACCTGGCACTTTCAAGAAATAGCTGGAGCAGAGGAGTGACAGAAAGAATAAGATGAGATCAGAGAGATAATAGCGGCCAGATCATGTAGGGTCTTGTTGGCATTGTTAAGACTTTGGCTTTTACTCTTAGCGAAATGGGGAACATTTGCAGGTGTTTGAACAGAGGAGTGATATGCCTTGACTTAGATTTTTACAGGATTATTTTGCTGCAATGTTGAGAATAGATAGATGGTAGGGGTTGTAAGGATTAAAGTGGAGAGCCAGTCAGGGAACTCGCAGAAATCTCGGTGAGCAATGATTTAGCTTAAACCAGAGTGTTGTCAGTGGAGATGGTAAAAATCTGTGGGATTCTAGACACATGGCATATTAAAGGTAGAACCAACCTGATTTCCTGCCTGATCAAATGAGAAATGAGAGCTAACAGGAATAAATAATGACTCTAAAGAGAAATAAAAAATGTAAAAAGAAAGAAAGTTACCTGTAGGAGAGAGAAAAAGCAGACTGTGAAGCAGCCAGGGATGGAAGGTAGACTTTTAAGAATTTATCTTATTTTGTAAATTTGACTTTGGAATCATATAAATGCTTTACATACATATAAAACAAAATTATAATGACCAATCTGACAAAGACTTTTTCCAGAATATATTTTCTTTAAATCTCCTACAAATCAATAAAAAAGACAATCCAGTTATAAAGTGGACAAACAGTTTGAGTGGATTTTCACAAGAGAAGATATACAAATGGCCAATAAGTACTTGAAAACGTGCTTAACATTGTTAGTCCTAGGGAAATACAAATTAAAACCACAGTGCAATACCACTTAACATCCACAAAATGAAAAAATTAAAAGACCAGTAACAGTAAATGTTGGCAAGGATGGAACAAATATATACTGCTAATGGTAGTTTAAAATGGTGCAACCACTTAAGTATCTGGAAGATTCTTAAAAAGTTAAAAAGTTAACAAACAACTGCCTTATGACCTAGCAATTCCACTAGTAGGCATTTACTCAAGGGAAATGATAATATATATTTCCACAAAAAGACTTGTGATGGATGTTCATGATAACTTTATTCATAAATAGCCAAAAACATGTTCTTCAGTAGGAGGATGGATAAGCAAATTGTGGTACCTTCATACAACAGAATGCTACTAGTAACAAAAAGAAACAAACTACAAATACACACAACAACATAGATGAAAATGAAAAATATTATGAGCAAAAGAAAGCAGACACAGAGTACTGTGTTAGTTGGGTCTCCTAAGAAGCAGATGCCAAGATCTGATTAGATGTGCAAGAGATTTATCGGGGGAATATATTGTATGTTGCTTTGGAAAAAAATTACCCCCAAACTTAGCCATTTAAATAACAGATATTTTTTACCTCACATAGTTTCTAAAAATCTGAAATCCAGGTACAGCTTAGTTGGGTGAGTTTGGCTTAGGGCTTCTCATGAGGTTGCAGTCAAGATATTGGTTGGGGTTATAGTAATCTGAAGCCTTGACTGAGAGACTGGAGGATTTACTTTGAAGATGGCTTACTCATATGGCTGTTGGCAGCAAGTCTCAGCTTTTCACCATCTAGGCCTCTCTATAGGTCTACTTGAGTATCCTCATTACATGGCATCTGGCTTCTCCCAAAGCAAGAGAGAGGCCCAAGAGAGAACAAGGAGGGAACCTTTGTTCTTATGCCTTTTATGACATAGTATTGGAAGTCAGATACCATCACTTTTGCCTTATTCTATTTATTAGAAGCAAGCCATTAAATCTAGTCCACTCTCAAGAGGAGGGAAGTTGACTCTACCTTTTGAAGGGAATGGTAAAGAATTTGTAGATATACAGTCATCCCTTGGTATCCAAGGGGAATTGGTTCTGGGACCCCCATGGATACCAAAATCCATGGATGCTCAATTCCCTTGTATAAAATAGCATAGTATTTGCATATAACCTATGTGCATACTCCCATATATTTTAAATCATCTCTAGATTACCTATAATACCTAACACGATATAAATTCTATGTAAATAGCTGTTATATTTTTTAGGGAATAATGATGAGAAAAAAATCTGTACACGACTCTAAAGAGAAATCAAAAACGTAAAAAGAAAAAAGTTACCTGTAGAAGGAGAAAAAAAGCAGACTGTGAAGCAGCCAGGGATGGAAGGTAGACTTTTAAGAATTTATCTTATTTTGTAAATTTGACTTTGGAATCATACAAACATTTTACATAAAGATAAAACAAAATTATAATGACCTATCTGACAAACACTTTTTCCAAACTATATTTTCTTTAAATCTACAAATCAATGTTCTGTACATCATGTTCTATACAGGTGCAGCCATTCTCCGCCCCCCCCAGCCCCCACACCCCATGGATGAATCAGGAGAAGGCAAGGAGAGCCTTTGGGCTAAGATGCAGATATGACATCTGTAGAAGGAGAGAGGGAATTAAGGAGGATTGGAAAGGAAGAGTCTCATCCTACGGCATGGTTTTCAGAAAGTTTTGGCTAGACCAATGAAGAGTCGTCAAACCACAGGCTCCTGTTGAAGAAATCTTGTATCCCACAGGAACAGCCCTGCCTTTGTAGCCCTGCTGTGCTCAGGCGTTGGCTAGGATCAGCCTGTAGGAAGTATGGCTTTGATGCAAATGTGGTGGTAGATCCAGAAGGGCAGTAGGTGGGGCCATCGGTCATTTATGCTCTCTGAAAGAAGATAGCAGTGGTGCATTTTCATGGTTGCCATACATATGTACTACATGAATAAATTTATATGAAATTCTAGAATGGACACAGCTAATCTACAGTGACAGAAAGCAAATAAGTGGTAGTCTGGGGCTGGGAATTGATTGCAAAAGGGAACAAGGGAATTTTCTGGGGTGATTAAAATGTTCTACATTTGATTGAGGTGGTAGCTACACACACACACATATATGCACATATATGCACATTTGTTGAACTTATGAAACTCTACACTTAAAATGAGCCCATTTTACTGTACATAAA
>NW_012148618.1:14436234-14436905 GCF_000956105.1 Propithecus coquereli | reverse complement strand
ATTTTACCACAATAAAAATAATGATCGGAGCAATGTGGTAAAATGTTAACAATGTGTGAATTTAGGTGAAGAGTTTATGAGAGATTATATTATTTTTTGTTATACCCTTTTTCCAATTTTGTTGCTCTGAAATTTTTTCAAAATAAAAAGTATTATTAAGAAAATTAACAGGAGGAAGTTCTGTAGAGATAAGATACATGCCAGTTGAGATTGCTTCAATTGCAGGAGTTACAGGTACCTATATCAACCTAGAGTTAGGAGGTTAATATAGTGTCACAGACAATTATTGACTTCCTTAAGCAATTTGGCTTTCACAGTTTAATTATATCATCAGCTTTTTGTTAACTCCTTCATAAGGTTGTGGAGTTGATAACTTTTCAGTTTCTCCTCTGTTTTCTTCACGTTATTTTAATGGTTATGAATTCTTAGAACATTTAGGACACCCATATTCAGTATTCAAATAAAAATACATTTTAAAACACAAAAAACTTTGTGTCAACTGTTTTGCAGTTTGTCCCTGCTCCTCCTAAATCATGGATATTAAAACCTCTGCAGTTATACAGACTGAGTTCAAATTCTGACCCTCTCTTATTAGCTCTGAGACGTTGTGCAAATTATTTCATCTCCCCAAACCCTAGTTTGCTCATCTGTAACCCTCATGGAGTTATGAG
>NW_012148618.1:14432292-14435994 GCF_000956105.1 Propithecus coquereli | reverse complement strand
AAAAAAAAAAAAAAAAAAAAAAAAAGCTGGATAAGAACATGGGTTTTAAAAAATTTTTTCTATTAAGAAAAATATAATGCCTCCATGCTTTTTGATGAAGTTGCCATCAGCTGAGATGGGGAAGACTACAGCTGGAGCAGGTTTGGTAGAAAAGATGAGTTCAGTTTTGAGCATTTTGAATTTCAGATGTCAATTGGATATCTAAATGGAGATATTGAATAGCCAGTTAGATATATAATTTGGGATTTGGGAGCGAGGTATGGGCTGAAGATAAGTTGGGAGTCATTGGCATATAGACTGTATTTATAGCAATGAGACTGGATGAGATCAAGAAAGGAATGAGAGTAAATAAAACTTAGAACATAGTAAGTGCTCAACTAATTTATTATAACCATATGACTAAAATTCTTTCTTTTGATTTCTCTCTCAAAACTCCTACAGAATTTTTACTGTAACTTGTATTACAGTTATTTGTATATGTAAGTTCCTTGAAGCTAGGAACTAGATCTTACTCATCTTTATGCACTGCTCCACCACCATGGAACCAAAATGGTGCCTCGCATTTAAGCGAATTGAAATTAGCAAATGAACTTGAATTTGTGAAGAAATTTTTGATCAGAGCTATGGATTTTCTGAATTGTTCTGGCTTTGGGTTCATGAGACTCTATGTGATGAGCTTGTATCTGAGTTGGGCTAAGATGTGTTACTGTTATTCTTGTCTCTAGTTAGCACACTAGCTCTGTACAGCCCAGATCAGTCTTTGAGATCCAACCCTACCTTAAATACTATAGAAGGGAGATGGGTCAGGTGACTCAGACTAGCGTGGGAATGGGCAATAATGATGAGGGGAGTAGGATCCAAGAGTAGGCACTGTGGGCACATGACATTACTTTATGTACACATACACTTACCTCAGAAGATGAGTAAACATTTCACAGCTCAGCTTCTAGGACACAGTGGTGTCCTTGCCCTCTGAAGTGTTCTCTTATATTCTTTTTAGATTTCTCAGCCCCAGCCCTGGAACATAAAAACTCTCTTCTCCCCACTGGGATTTAAGAGTTTGGGAGTAGCTGGGGTATTTTTTTTTGTTGTTGTTGTTGTTTTTTTTGTTTGTTTGTTTGTTTTAATCTGCAAGATGAACTTTTCTCACCTTCTACCATCCTGGCTCTGATTCCTAGCAGTTTCCAAAGGCTCTAAGAATATTTCTTCTCTTTTCTTCATCCTGTTCCTATGTTGGGTGCGGTTTAACTTTTCTTGTAGTTTTGCTTAGTACCAAGCCTGCCCAGCTCCAAACTTGGATAATTTGGTGCCAGTCTCTCTCTTTTTTCTTTTTATACATAACCATGGTATAATGATCAAGATCAGGAAAATAACATCGATTCAATACTAATATATAATCTACAGACTTTATTCAAATATAGCAGTGCTCCCATTAAAGTGATTTATAGAAAGGAAAACCAAGGTCTTGTCCAGGTTTCAATTCTGGATCACATGTTGCATTTAAACGTCGTTGTAGTCTACTCAAGTCTGTAACATTTCCTCAGTCTGTCTTTGTCATTTTTGACCTCGGCTTTCTCTTTCTCACTCCTTTTCTCTCTCTTTGAAGAATATGGGCTTTATTGTACAGCACCCATCCATTTGGGTCCACCTGATGTTTCCTCACAATCAGATTCAGGTTATGCATTTTTGGCAGGGATACAATTAAAATGTGTCATAACAAGTGACACCTGATGGCATTTTGTCCCCTTACTGGTGATGTTAACTGAGATTACTTGGTTGAACTGGTGAATACCAGGTTTCTTCACTGCAAATTTGCTACTTTTCTCTTTGTAATAATTCAGTATATTTTAGGGAGATACTTCGAGACCATGTAAATATCTTCTTTATCACCATATTATGAGGTTTAGCATCAATGATATTTATTTATTTTGAATCATTTTTATTGTGAATTATAACACAAAGTGAATAAAATGTACAGATTTATGAATTATAAATACTAAATCTGTATAATGCCCCTGGCAATAAAAAATAGAACATTTCCAAGCACCTGACATGACTGTTAATGAACTATAACCTGTCTGTCCCCTCTGAAATTAACCATTCATTCTAGCTCTTATTGCAATCTTATTAATTAAAAATGTTTTAATGATCTAGGTATGCATCTTTGAATATTAAAGTTTAGATTTGTCTCATTGAAAAGCTTTTTCATTGTAGTAAAATCCACATAACATAAACTTTGCCATTGTAACCATTCATTGTTGAGTGTATGGTTCAGTGGCTTTAAATACATTCACACTGTTGTGCAGTCATCACCACCATCCATCTCCAGAACTTTTCATCTCCCCAAACTAAAGCTCTGTAAGTCATTAAACAATAACTCCCCATTCTTCCCTCCTTCCAGCCCTTGGCAACCACCATTCTACTTTCTTTATCTATGAATTTGCCTGTTCTAGGTACCTCAAATAAGTGGAATTGTACAATATTTGTTTTTCTGTGTCTGGCTTATTTCACTTAACACAGTGTCTTCAAGGTTCATCCATGTTGTAGCACGTGTCAGAATTTTCCTTTGTTTTTAAGGATAAATAATATTGCATTGTATGTCTATATCACATTTTATCATCCTTGTTCATTTTAACCCACTTTCTAAACCTTCCCAGAGGCCCCACCTCTGCCACACCCAAGCATAGATTAGACTCTGGAGGCCCATTAGCAGCACTGTGCCAGCTCAGCACACTGCTACCCCTTTCATTTCTGGACAGCCAATCAGCTGTGGGCTCTCTTATCAGGTTGGGTCTCTCAGACACACAATACCAAACATAATTTTGACTGTAGTATTAGCTATAGTTTTCACCCCTCCTCTTTTTCAAATATTCGGTCCAAAGAGCTCAATTACCAGGAGCCACTTACCTGGAAACAGAAATGTAGAAACAGAAAATTGTGATGAGGAAGGAAAAAATCCCCAGAATACTGATGGAGGCTGCCATCACCTCTTTTTTTGGCTTCTTCCCTCTTCTTATAGAAGTATTCAAATATCCACATCTGAGTAGCAGCCCCCCTCCCCTCTACTTCTCTACCTTTTTACAATCTAGCTTCAACCTCCATAAATCTAGTATCTAGCACAATTCCAGACATAAGGTACTCTGAAAATGTTTGTTAATGACCAATTCTAAAATTTTCTTGTCAAATTACCATATTATCTTTGACCTCTGTAGTGTTTGATGCTGTTGCCAATTCCCTGCTCCTTAAATTCTCGTCTTGTGACTCCAGAGATCCTGGCTCTCCTCCTCCATCTCAGCTTTCTTCCTAATCCCTAACTCCCTGGAAGCCAGTACTACAGAATAAGAACCAAAAGTGGTACCAACATGCTACAACACAGATGAACCTTGAAAACACTATGTTAAGTGAAATAAACTGACAAAAAAGGACAAATATTGTTTGAGTGCACTTATATGAGGTACCTAGAGCAGGCACATTCATAGAGACGGAAAGTAGAATGGTGGTTGCCAGGGGCTGGGAGGAGGGAGGAACAGGGAGTTATTGTTTAATGACTTACAGAGCCTCAGTCTGGGAAGATGAAAACTCTGGAGATGGACTGTGGTGATGGTAGAACAACAATGTGAATGTACTTAATGCCACTGAACTGTACACTTAAAAATGGTCCAAATGGTAAATTTTATACTATTTAATATATATTTTACCACA
>NW_012148618.1:14430195-14431439 GCF_000956105.1 Propithecus coquereli | reverse complement strand
CTAGAGTGCCATGGTATCAGCCTAGCTCACAGCAACCTCAAACTCCTGGGCTCAAGCGATCCTCCTGCCTCAGCCTCCTGAGTAGATGGGGCTACAGGCGCGTGCCACCATGCCCAGCTAATTTTTTCTATTTTTAGTTGCCTGGCTAATATTTTTTCTTTTAGTAGAGAGGGGGTCTTGCTCTTGCTCAAGCTGGTCTCAAATTCCTGACCTCAAGCCATTCTCCCGCCCCCAGAGTGCTAGGATTACAGGCGTGAGCCACGGCGCCCAGCCTTTGTGTCTTCTGATGAGTCGTTATAGGAAGTATATTCTACCGCTTATGAAGTAGTCTTGCCAAAAAAAAGAACATGAATCTGAACAAGGCTTTATAGCTAACTGCCCAGTTATAGGAAATAAAAAGGACAAAGAAATATGTGAAATGATGCCAGAGGAACGCAATCAGAAAAATCCATAATGTCATAAATTTTTCAGAACAAATGATCTAGTTTCATCAACAAATAAACACATTGCAGGAAATAAAGAGGGAAAACTTAAAGATTAAAAGAGATTTAAGAGGCTGGACTCGGTGGCTCACACCTGTAATCCTAGCACTCTGGGAGGCTGAGGCAGGAGGATTACTTGAGCTCAGGAGTTTGAGACCAGTCTGAGCAAGAGTGAGACCCAGTCTCTACTAAAAATAGAAAAAATTAGCCGGGTATGGTGGCGCATGCCTGTAGTCCCAGCTCCTGGGGAGGCTGAGGCAGGAGGATCGCTTGAGCCCAGGAGTTTGAGGTTGCTGTGAGCTAGGCTGATACCATGGCACTTTAGCCCGGGCA
The DNA here is from genome assembly GCF_000956105.1 of Propithecus coquereli. Lineage (NCBI taxonomy): Eukaryota > Metazoa > Chordata > Mammalia > Primates > Indriidae > Propithecus > Propithecus coquereli. The sequence goes on along the minus strand of NW_012148618.1, from coordinate 14,430,624 downwards.
ACAGAGGGAGACTGGTCCCCCCCGAAAAAAAAAAAAAGGACTTAAGATGAGTGTAATCCAAATGCAATGTGTAAGCCTTATTTGGAATTATAAAAGAATTTATGAGACAGTTGGAGAAATTTGGACACTAGATATTTGATAACATTAAGAAATTACTGTTAATTTTCTGTGGGTATGTTAACGATGTTCTTATGTTTAAAAGAGTCTATATTTTAAATACTCATACAAGTATTTATGGATAAAATTATATGATGTCTGGAATTTGCTTAGAAATAATCATTTGAGGGGAAGTGGGTGGTAATATACATGAAATAAGATTGAGTGTTGATAATTGTTAAAGCTGGATAAGAGGCTGGGCGCGGTGGCTCACGCCTGTAATCCTAGCTCTCTGGGAAGCAGAGGCGGGCGGATTGTTTGAGCTCAGGAGTT
>NW_012148618.1:14412956-14418341 GCF_000956105.1 Propithecus coquereli | reverse complement strand
ATTTTTAGTTGTCCAGATCATTTCTTTCTATTTTTAGTAGAGACGGGGGTCTCGCTCTTGCTCAGGCTGGTCTCGAACTCCTGACCTTGAGCAATCCACCTGCCTCGGCCTCCCAGAGTGCTAGGATTACAGGCGTGAGCCACCGCGCCTGGCCTAAATCCCATACTTATCAGATTCTCCTCAGTAGAGTTTTCTGCCACTAAGCTCCAAAACTATGAATTTCCATGAAACCATGAAGCAAATTTAAAGGTTGGTGAATAATACCCATAAGGGAAGAATAAACTGGCTGAAGTTCTTTTGCATAGAGAAGTCTGTGAGGAGATGTCAGAGAAAGACTGACAAACTAAGTCATGTAGCGTTTATGTTTGTTTGATTGGTTGAAATTTATTATGGAGTTATAGAACCAAATGAAATGATCCCAACTTAATGATATCTATCCAGGTTTTAAAGATACCAGTTAAAGACACTATGAAAGAAAATGGCTTTGAGCTCTAGAATAAAGGATTTAGGTTAGATGATTAGAAGAAAAATTTCTGACAATGAGATTTGTTAAACTTTAAAGCAAGTTAACATAGGGTCTGACGGAGTTTTCTTCTCTGAGAGGACTTTAGAGGTAGATTAGATTTCTCTTTCTCTGAGGTGACTTAAATAAAGATGTACCTGTAGATAGGTCGATGTGTTGATGGTCCTTTGCAGTCTAGGAGTCAATAAAGGCCTTTGGTTCATCTGGCTACAATCAGTCACAGCCTCAGTGGGTAACAATTCTACCTGTAGTTTCTGATCTTCCTGGATAATTTAATGATTAATTTAATTGCCACACTGCCTAACAAGGAATTCACAGTTTTTCTTCACAGTTTTTTTTAAGACTCTTGTTTTATTTAGTAATGGGTATGGCTCAGCTCATTTATTTATTTGTCTATTTTTAGTCATGTTTATTGAGGTTTAATTTACTCTTTTTAGTTTTATGAGTTTTGAGAAACATATAATTGTTTGTCAAATGATCAAAAGACCTGTTTATGCCTCACTTGGGGAGGGAGAAATGCAATAGCAGGCTGGAGAAGAACAGCAACAAGAAAGTGATTCTGGGGGGACTTTTATGGGAATAAAGGTCACTATTTGCCATAACGAGACCTGGTTGTTTGTGCCCTCTCAAATTGAGCAGATGAACTCATTTTGTCCACCTAGTATGATTAATATTGCCCTGACCTGGTCCCTTTAGGGTTATATTTATTTGGTCATTAGGCCAGGTATGATCGCTCATGCCTGTAATCCTAGCACTCTTGGAGGTGGGAGGATTGCTTGAGGTCAGGAGTTCGAGACCAGCCCGAGCAAGAGCAAGACCTTGTCTCTATTAAAAAAATAGAAAGAATTAGCTGGGTGACTAAAAATAGAAAAAGTTAGCTAGGCGTGGTGGCTTCCACCTGTAGTTTGGGAGGAACTCGGGAGGCTGAGGCAGGAGGATTGCTTGAGCCCAGGAGTTTGAGGTCGCCGTGAGCTAGGCTGACCCTATGGCACTCCAGCCTGGATAACAGAGTGAGACTCTGTCTCAAAAAAAAAAAAAAAAAGATTTATTTGGTTATTGGTCTTCTGCAGCATTAGGAGTGGAGAATTAGAGGAGTTAATTACAAAGGATTTTAAGATTAAGAAGTGTGATGTGTCTCTGTGTGGTCCATTTCATTTTAGCTCCACTAATAAAACATTCTGAAGACCCTAATATTCTAGTTATGGCAATAATAGACTCTAGATTTTTCAGGACAGTTTCATATCAAAGAGTCAGTCCTTGTGTTCTTTTAAGTAACATATACTCAGACAACATGCTTTGATTTTGGTTTGGAAAATATGATCACGGTAATTTATAGCAGCAGGGAGAAGATTGGTAGAAAGCTCCTCTTCAGCTTTGCCTATATCAAGTGCTGGATTGGGCTGTGCCTAAATAAATCTGAGCCTGAGATAGCAAAAACTACCTCCTATTAAATGCCTACTATGTATATGCTTGGCATTATGCTAGGTGCTTTCCTTATTGACAGCTGCTGTGGCTAGAATTCTATCCCAGATCCAACTGCCATTTAAATTAAAACAAAACAAAAAAAACCAAACAAAGACATTTGCCTTATGGGGCCTAGTTCATTAATAGTCATGGTTGCTCCCGCACCCTCTATAAGACCCTGACAGTATAATTAGGATAATAGAATCTCAAGGCTTGGAGGGATCTTTGAGGTCATCTAGTTAGAAGAGGTGGCAGCTGTTTTCCTCATCATAGAGTTTGGGAATCACGGTGCTTAATTCTCTCAATGGGAGGTGCAAAACACTTACCGTCTGGGGCTGTAGTCTCCGTAGGCTGCAATCCCATGAAAGATAGGGCAATGATAAACAAATGTGAAGCTTGAAATATGTCCCAGGCTGGAAAGGGAAATGGGAAGAAATAAGGCTTACTGGAGCCCTCAGACAATGTAAAAAACAAAACAAAAAACTGTCAGAGATGTAATGTCAGACCCTTGAATTCAGGTAGAGGCCCACAAAAGGGATTCTGATTGACACAGTATCAGAGAGGAAAGAGTCACCTCTTCCATTTCACCAGCTCTGAAGTACTAGCCATCCTCAATTATTCTTTGCCTTTTATTAGAAAGCTGGGAAACTCTTTTTCCGTGGAAGAGGGTGAGGGAAGGGGCCTTACAGTGCATGAACGACAGAAAGCAGGTAGAGGTTCTTAAATGTCTGAGTAGTGGTAAATACTGTCGTCCTGGAGGCAGAGGAATATATTTCACGCCCTCTCAAGGTCCCTTCGGTTCAAGGATACTGTCATTCTCTGGCTCTAGTAGGGGGAGGGCCTGCAACGTCCACGCTGCCATGGAAACGCGCCGCCGTGTTCCTTTTTCTCGCGTGGGGCGGGGCACTCCGCCTCAGCCACCTATCATCTACAGGATTTCTTGAGTGGCGGGCAGCAGCAGCGAATGGGCGATCCGGTACTGCGTGACGCGACGGGAAAAGGGGGAGTTCGCGGCCGGTGGCGGCGGTGGCCACAGCGGCGACCTGGGGATCGAGCTGGAGGGACCTGGGGAGCGTGTAGAGACCTCTAGCTCGAGCGCGAAGGACCTCCCGCGGGGATGCCTGGTACCGTTTGGAGAGAAATGGGGGCGCAGTCGGTTCTGAAGGCCCGGGTTTCGGGTCTGAAGGGATGGCTGACCGGAGGGGGCGGGGTGGCAAGCATGGCGGCGGTGACGGGGAAAGGGTTGGAGGGCCCTGAAGAGGGGGTGGGGAAGCAGTAGCTAGGAAGGCTGGGTGGTCCTGAGGAACCGTGAAGGGCTGTGGAGGTTCTGGAGAAAAGAAATTACAAAGCAGCCTTTTGCGGGGCGGTAGAGGCTCCAGAAGGACGTAGGGAGAGTTGGGGGTGGTGGAAAAAAGGGCGGGGAGAGAAGAGGTTAGGAAGGAGGGGAAAGGGTGTCTACGGGAAGGTGATGAAAAAGAAGAGGGAGGGAGGGATAGGTAGGGTTCTTGTAAATAACAGGAATCGAGGGCTTGGGAGGCATGATAGGAAAGTGCTCGCAGCGATTATAAATATAATGTAATTGAAGGAGTCATGGTCTGGTCCCTTTTCCCAGCTCTTGTACTTCCGCCCCATGATTTAGGCTCAGACTGTGTGAGAAAGGCTAGTTGTGGGTTACGCAGAACTGATCTTTTGTTATTCCGTTCCAGGGGAGCAGATGGACCCTACAGGAAGTCAGTTGGATTCAGATTTCTCTCAGCAAGATACTCCTTGCCTGATAATTGAAGATTCTCAGCCTGAAAGCCAAGTTCTAGAAGATGATTCTGGTTCTCACTTTGGTGTGCTGTCTCGACACCTTCCTAACCTACAGACGCACAAAGAGAATCCTGTGTTGGTCAGTGATATCTTGTTTGAAAATGATTGAGCAGATTTTTTTTTTCCTAACCTAGATCAACCAGCAAACATAGTGTGTAAAAGATCACTATCTTTTTGATAAAGTTGGTTGGAAAAATGAAATCAACATGTTCACAGGTAGTATGTCTAATTTTCGACTATTTCATACACAGTGGGGATATTATGTATGTGTGTTTTCCAGGATGTTGTGTCCAATCCTGAGCAAACAGCTGGAGAAGAACAGGGAGGCAGTAATAGTGGGTTCAATGAACATTTGAAAGAAAACAAGGCTGCAGGTGAGGTGTTTAATGCTATTAGTACCCTTTGCATTTTTTGGGTGTTCTTGTTGGAGCTAGGTGGATTTAAACTTTACGTGTTTGTGATGAATGTGTGTAAGAAAGCATAGTGTGGTATCTGATGCATAGTAGGCTCTCAAAAATTGATGTTCTGATGTTGCTGATTAGAGTGGTATTGTCTGTAGTTCTGGTTTTGTATTAAAGTTTGGTGCTAAGTACCTTTTGTACTAATATCCAATTACTGTTTTCAGACTCTGTGGATTCTTCTCATTTGGACACATGTGGTTCCATCAGTCAGGTCATTGAACAGTTACCTCAGCCAAACAGGACAAGCAGGTATATGACATTTGGAAGCAGTTATTTAAATTTATTAACAGGCCAATTCTCTCATCTCTACCTGTTGCCTACAGGATAAAGGGATTAATCTTTATTGTGTGTGGATTTGGAAGTGGGACTTGAGGATTGTATTAGATGTTACTGTATTAGTACTGATAGTTGGAATCTCTTTTGTGAAGATAATAACATTTTTTGTACATACATTATTCAAATCATGATCTATCTTGTGCATATGAAACAAAAGAAGCATTCTTCATTCTTAGTATAGATATGACTTCTTAGTAGAAAAAATAATCATCAAAAATATTTAGGAGTATTATGAGTTTGAGGTCGCCGTGAGCTAGGCTGACCCTATGGCACTCCAGCCTGGATAACAGAGTGAGACTCTGTCTCAAAAAAAAAAAAAAAAGATTTATTTGGTTATTGGTCTTCTGCAGCATTAGGAGTGGAGAATTAGAGGAGTTAATTACAAAGGATTTTAAGATTAAGAAGTGTGATGTGTCTCTGTGTGGTCCATTTCATTTTAGCTCCACTAATAAAACATTCTGAAGACCCTAATATTCTAGTTATGGCAATAATAGACTCTAGATTTTTCAGGACAGTTTCATATCAAAGAGTCAGTCCTTGTGTTCTTTTAAGTAACATATACTCAGACAACATGCTTTGATTTTGGTTTGGAAAATATGATCACGGTAATTTATAGCAGCAGGGAGAAGATTGGTAGAAAGCTCCTCTTCAGCTTTGCCTATATCAAGTGCTGGATTGGGCTGTGCCTAAATAAATCTGAGCCTGAGATAGCAAAAACTACCTCCTATTAAATGCCTACTATGTATATGCTTGGCATTATGCTAGGTGCTTTCCTTATTGACAGCTGCT
>NW_012148618.1:14374916-14412856 GCF_000956105.1 Propithecus coquereli | reverse complement strand
ATTTTTTAAATTAAAAATTTTTTTTTTTTTTTTAAGAGACAGAGTTTCACTGTGTTGCTCAGGCTGGAGTGCAGTGGCTATTTATAGTCATGATCAGAGCGCACTTCAGCCTTGAACTCCTGGCCTTCAACAGTCCTGCTTCAGCCTCCTGAGTTCCTTTTAACTAGTCAGTGCTTCTTAGTCTTCTGCCCCAGTTCTCCTAAGGTCAAAGGAGAATGTAGACAACTTCAGGAGTCTCTGGGTATCAGGGTAGAAAGAGGAGGTAGTCAAAGAGGAGAGTGTTGGCTTGAGATGGTTGAAGACTATTGTTTTATCTTAAAAATAAATGGATTTTTTTTTTTTACACTCTGTTTGCCCATCAATTTTTTTCTCCCAAATCAACAAAATGAATGCTTCAGAACAATCTGCAAACTGATGGACTCATTTTGTCCTGCAGAGGGGTTTTATTTGGCCTACATAAGCGGTAAAACATATTTGAATTAATTGACAATTTAAAAATGGGGAAATTTCTCGTAAAACCTGGATTTCCTGCTTCTGGCATTACTAGTCCTTATTGGCAACAGTTGGCTGGAGCTGTGAGTAGGAGGCAGCCTTTGCTTAGATGGGGCATGAGATCTGTGGTTTGCCATAGTCATCACATCTCACTATTGTACTTGGACACTGAAGCCAGGTGTTCCTTTTAATTTGTCACAGTGCTTATTCTTTTGTTCTTACACTCAGCTGCTTCACTCATTTGTGTTATCTTGCTTTGGTTTTTGTGGGCATATAGGTTTATGGTACCTATTTAGGAACATGTGCCAGGTTTATCTATGTTTTTGTGGCTCAACATCCTGATTTGAACTAGTGAGGACAGGAAGGATGCATATCCCTCATTGTGAATGAAGCAATGCTATTTGAGAAGTTCCATGCTCCTTTTCCTTTTTTGCATCAATGTGTTGCTCAGTCTCTTAAAAAAAAAATTGAATGCTTATGTTCAATAAGTGTGCAGGTACTGTGGCATATGCTTTAAAAAGGGGCTTTCCCACTGTGGAGTTTATAATTTAATAGGGGAGACAGATGTTAAATCATTATATCAATATGTATTCAATTATAATTGTGATTATTGTAAAAAGAAAAAAAATACATAATCTAATCCAGGGGATAAGGGAATGCCTCTTTGAGGAATGTAATCTACATGATAAATGTGAATTTGCTAGATATAGTTGAAGGGCTGGGGAGAAGTGTGCAGTTTGAGAGGAGGAGTTTTCCAGAGTGACCTGCATGTGCAAAAAGATAAGGGTAGGAAGAATTTGGGGTTCATTTCAAAAGAATGGAAACTCATATGTATATCTATTGAGGTCTATGTTTTGAAAGAAACTGTGAAACTTTCTATGTCATAAAATTCCAAAAAATCTTCCCGCCTTATCTAGTGTGCTATTGATGTAAGCTGATAGTTTTAAACATGGAGTGTCCTAAGATATTATACTAAAGAAATATAGATATTTTTTTTTCCCTATCAAGCATTTTTAAAATTCAGATAATTGTAGAGTCACATACTGTTATAAGAAATATACAGAGAGATCCTTTGTACACTTTGCCCAGTTTCCCCCAATGGTAACATTTTGCAGAGCTATAGTAAATTATCACAACCAGGGTATTGAGATTAATAAAAACCATTGTATTTATTCACATGTCCCATTTTACTTCTATTTGTGTGTGTGTATTAAGTTTTATAACCTGTGTAGGTTTGTGTATGCACTACATTTAAGATACTGAACAGATCCAACACCATAGGATGCTTATTGTGCTTTTATTGCTATACCCACTTCCCTCTTCTGCCTCTAAACCCCTTGTGGCAACCACTAATTCATTCTCTATTTGTAAAATTTTGTCATTTCAAAATGTTATATAAATGGGATTATATGGTATGTAACCTTTTGGGATTGGCTTTTTTCAACGAGCATAGCATAACTTTTGGGAGATCCATCCAAGTTTTTTTTTTTTTGAGACAAGAAAAAAAAGCTGCACCCAGCTAGAGTGCAGTGGCATCATCAGAGCTCACAGCAATCTCAAACTCCTGGGCTCAAGTGATCCTTCTACCTCAGCCTCCCAAGTAGCTAGGACTATAGGCACATGCCACCACGCCCAGCTAATTTTTGTATTTTTTGTAGAGATGGGGTCTCGCTATGTTGTCCAGGCTGGTCTCAAACTCCTGACCTCAAGTGATCCTCCTACCTCAGCCTCCCAGAGTGCTAGGATTACAGGCTTGAACCATTGCACTTGGCCTCATCCAAGTTTTTGTGTCTATCAATAGTTTGTTCCTTTTCATTGCTGAGTGGTATTCCATGGTATGTGTCTACCACAGTTTGTTTAACTATTCATCTGTTGAAGGAGATCTGGGTTGTTTCCAGTTTTTGACTACTGTGAATAAAGCTACTATAGACATTGTTTTCTTTTTCCATCAGCTTTAGACAGTAGAGAAAAGTATAACATCAGTACTGTTTTTTGCCTATAATTTGATTTATTTTAAGCCTCTTTTGATTCACCTAATCATTCTACAAATATTTTTTGAGTATTTCCTATGTGCCAAGCACTCTTGGGCTTGGGGATGCAAAGTGATCAGAAGAAATAAAAATCCTAGACCTTAATGTGGCTTACATTCTTGTATGGGATACAGTAATACATGATAAATAAATAAAATACATAGTATGTTAGATACTCATAAGGGCTGAAGCGAAAAATAAAGCAGGGAAGGGAAGAGAAAGCATCAGAGGAGTTGCAAGTTTATAGGGTGGCTGGGGAATGCTTCACTGATGTGTCATTTGATTAAAAATCTAAAGGGAGTGTCTCTGCTATTATCTGGGATGAGTGCAATCCATGCATAGAGAATGGCAAGTGCAAAGGCCCTGAGGTGTGAGTGTGCCTGGAATATTTGAGAAATAGCAAGGAGGTGAATGTGGCTATAGTAGAATGACTGAGAGAAGTGTTTGAAGAGGTCAGAGAGGTAAAAAGAGAACCAGATTATATGAGGCCTTATGGGTCATTGTGAGAAGTTTAGCTTTTACTCTTAGTGAGATAGGAAGGCATTTATTTAAGGATTTTGAACAGAGGAATGACATAATCTGATTTAGATTTTTAATAGGCTCACTCAAGCTGCTGGAACAAAAACAGACTGAAGGGAAAACAAAGTTAGAGGCAGGAAGACCAACTAGGAGGCTTTAGAAATAATTTAGCAAAATATGACAGTGGCTGGACCAGGGTTGAAGTGGATGAGGAGTGGTGAGATTCTGAGTATTTGAAAACAGGATTAGATAGATCATATGTGGAGTAATAGAGGCAAGAAGGAGGAAATAATGATTCTAGGTGGGATTTGTTTTTTTAAGACATGGGAGTCTCACTTTGTTTCCCAGGCTGGAATTCAGTGGCTATTCACAGGTGCAATTATAGCAGGGTACTGTGGCCTAAAACTTCTGGCCTCAAGTGATCCTCCTGCCTCAGCTTCCAAGTAGCTGGGACTACAGGCATGTGCCACTGTGCTTGGCTGATTCTAGGTTTTTTATTTGAACAATTAGATGGATGGAGTAATTGTTAGTTAACAATTACTACAGACGACTACAGGAGGAGAATTTCAGTTTCCGACATTTCAAAATTTGAGCTTCCTTTTCAGTAGGCAGTTGGACATGTTGAGGAGGCAGTTGGATGAGCAAGTCCAGAGCTCAGGCGAGAGGTCTAGGCTGGAGATTTAAATTGCAGACTCATGCTGGGCGAGGTGGCTCATCCTTGTAATCCCAGCACTCTGGGAGGTCAAGGTGGGAGGATTGCTTGAGGCCAGGAGTTCGAGACCAGTCTAGGTAACATAGTGAGACCCCTGTCTCTACAAAAAATAAACTAAAAAAAAATTAGCTGGGCATGGTGGCAGGCGCCTGTGTAGTCCTAGCTACTTGGGAGGCTGGAGCGGGAATATCCCCTGAGACTGGGAGTTTGTGGCTGCAGTGAGTTGTGATCAGGCCACTGCACTCCAGTTTAGGTGATAGAATCATACCTGTTTCTTATAAAAAAAATGAGCAAACTCATAAGCATATGTATAGTATTCAAAATCATGAATCTGGATAAGATCACTAAGGGAGTAAATATAGCTGGAGAAGAGGTCCAAGGACTCACTGAGTCCACTAGCATTTAGAGGTCAGGGATATGAGGAAGAACCACCAAAAGAGACTGGGAAGGATCCAAGGTGTGTGGTTTTGTGCTGTCCTTCATTGTTTCTCTTCTACCTTTTGTCCATTTGCTCTTGAACTTTCTTTCCCCGTGTTTCCCAAGGATGTATCTGGTCCTCCCAGTTATGTAGATGATTTATTTTGTTTTTGTGAAAAATCTTTACTTAGTCCTTTTTCTCTTTCTTGAGTCACAGTTCTCAACTTTGCAAATTAATGTTTTCACCTCTTTTATGTTTATTAAAGGTATGCTTAATGCTCTTTATCTGAAATGTTAATGTGTAGAAAGCTGCAAGGAAGCAAAAATGGCATCTGTAATCCTGCCACCCAGAGGCTAATTGTCAACATTTTGGTATATTTTCCCTCTTTTTTAAGTGCATTTGGTTTACATAGTTGACATCATGTGGAATGTAAAAGTTTGTATGTTTGCTGACCTTTTTGATTCACAACATGAACATTTTTCCCAGGACAATTAAAACTTTTAACATTTTCCTCTAGTTTTTTATTTTAAAAGTACAGAAGAGATAAAATAGCACACATTTGTTCTCTCTCTGTGTGTATGCACGTATTATATATTTTTTTGAGGGGCTGAGTTGTTTGAAACTAGGTTGCCAACATGATAGTTCCTTGTCATACTTCCCTTTAAATACTTCAGCATTCATCCTCTAAGAATAAGTATGTTATCATGGTACCTAAGTGTCACACTTAAGAAAATAATAATTCCACAGTCCCTAATATTACAGTTCATATTCAGATTTTCTCAGTGGTTTCAAAGATATCTTTTATATTGTTTTATTGGTTGATGGATTGATTGGATCCAGGATCCAATCTAGGTTCACATACATTTCACATATGGTGGTGTAACTTTTCATTTAATAGATTATGAAATTATTTGATCATTTCCTTAATGCTGAACTTATAGGTTGTTTCTTAATAAGAGTAAACTTTGAGAAGTAAATTTCTATAAATAAAGATCTTTCCATATTTAAAATTATTTCTTATAATTGGAATTAGTGGCTATGAATATTTTTTAAAGCTTTTTATGCATATTTCCGAATTGTTCTTCAGAGGATCCATTTATTTATATTCTCATAAGCATTGTATGATGATACTTATCTCTCCTTAGTTTGGGTAACACTGAATAGTGGTACAGTATTTAAAAATTTTTGTTTTCTGATTTAATTGGCAGCAAATGGTTTCTCTGATTTTTTTATATGTTTAAAGATGCTTATATTTCTTTTTTTGAGTGCTGTCATTTGTCCATTTATAGGTTGGTGTTCTTTGTGTGAATTCTTTATATTTTATGGAAACTAATATTTTGTTATATTTGTTGCAGATATTTTTTCCTAATTTGTTGCCTCTTACCTGAATTTTGTTTGGACACTCTGGTTTTATATGTGTATGTAAGATTTTTTAGTAAAATACTTTGGTGAACTTTGTCCAATTTAAAGTGGCTTTTTTTTTGAGACAGGATCTCATTCTGTTGCCTGGGATAGAGTGCAGTGGCATCATCATAGCTCACTGCAACCTCAAACTCCTGGGCTCCAGTGAATCTCCTGCCTCTGCCAGTTAGCTGGGGACCATAGGTGTATGCCACCATGCCTAATTTTTAAAATTTTTTATAGAGACAAGGTCTTGCTATGTTGCCCAGGCTGATCTTGAACTCCTGACCTCAAGCGGTCCTCCTGCCACGGCCTTCCAGAGTGCTACGATTACAGGCGTAATCCACGTCTGTGAGCCACCGTACCTGGCCAAGTGTTTTTTGAGGCCCTTCCGTGCTCATCCAGTGTACATCTCTTGTCACTTGTCAGTAATTCTTTTGAATGCAAGATTTTTCTATCCTTGGTCAAGAAAGATAAAATTCAAATATGTTTGTGCCTTTTGTTTAATTTTTGTGTTACTTTATACATTATTTTGAGTTATTAACCTTTAGGTGCTTTCTGTAGAAAGATGTGCTGTAAGGGTGAAGTTTTTTACCTTTTCAAATTTAGCTAAGAGGTGGTTGGTGTGTATGGGGAGTTACAGTAAAATTCAGAGTGCTTTGAGCAATGTGTCCGGTCCTATCTGAGAACACATCTTTCTGCTGTATAGTATTCTGGGAATGTCAATGGAATCTGCTCCTGCTGTGGGGGAAGAGAAGGAAAAAGAGTTGGAAGAGAAGGCGAAAGAGAAAGAAGATACGGCAGATAATACCACACGTTCCTTTGGTGCTGAAGGTAGCCTTGTGACTTTTTCAGAATATTAGATAGATTGTTCTAAGTTCCTTTAATGTGAGCATGCAGATGTCTAAATTTCTCTTCTTTATCAGGTTATAGATTTCTCATGGTTAAACTAAGAGTCATTAAAAAATTTGCTAGTAATATAAAATTTTCCAGCTAATTTAGTGTTCAGGAATTTGTAGCTCATTAGATAGACCCCTTTCTGCTTATTGACTTTTCTTCCTTTTCTTTATTTTTCAAATATTTTTGGAATAGTGTGCTTTTTGAGGTAGAAGTACAATGTGAAATGCTGTGCTTATAAGTCTTTATAGTGTGCAGTTTTTTACTTCATTACACATTTTCCTCCTTCACTTTTTTTTTTTTGAGACAGAGTCTCACTCTTTTGCCCTGGCTAGAGTGAGTGCCGTTGCGTCAGCCTAGCTCACAGCAACCTCAAACTCCTGGACTCAAGTGATCCTTCTGCCTCAGCCTCCTGAGTAGCTAGGACTACAGGCATGCACCACCATGCCCGGCTAATTTTTTCTATATGTTTTTAGTTGTCTGATTAATTTCTTTCCATTTTTAGTAGAGATGGGGTCTTGCTCTTGCTGAGGCTGGTTTCTAACTCCTGAGCTCAAACAATCTGCCCGCCTCGGCCTCCCAGAGTGCTAGGATTACAGGCTTGAGCCACTGCGCCCGGCCCCTCCTTCACTTTTAATGCATTATTTATTTTGAAAAATTTGGAGGGGCAGAGCTTTGATGTGAAGGACTTAACATGACCCTCTTTTACTGAGGAACAGCAGCTTGCACAATGCATAATGTGGGATGATACCTAATTTCTTCAAGTTTTTCCTAGATCCTGCCTCATCACAGTTAGGCTTTGGGGTTCTGGAACTCTCCCAGAGTCAGGATGTTGAAGAACATACTATGACATATGAAGTGGACAAAGAGCATCTACAGTCAGTAACCACCAACTCTGGCTATCCCAGGCTATCTGATGTGGATGCTAATACTGGTATGAAACATGTTTTATGACATTTGGAGTTGTTTATAAGTGTTTTCCTCTCATGATAGAGGTAGTTATTTTTTCCTTGATAAGTTTTATAGTTATCCAAGTTAATATAATCTAAGTAATATAGTAAGGTTGTGGAGTTGTCTGGTAGATACTTGTCAGTTGATGGCTTGCAACTGAAGTTTTCTGTAAGGGGGTTATTGGTTATTTTCCTTTTTAGAATGATGCCTGTATATATTTTTAAATTGAACTTATTTCTATTAAAATCTTTGCCTTTTAGAAAGCATTTAGAATTGCTTCTAGTACTTTGAAAAATTAAATATCTCCTTCCTGTCTTCTGCTAAGCAATTAAGCACGAAGAACAATCCAAGGAAGATATCCCCATGGCAGAACAGCCCAGTAAGGATATCTCTGTGACAGCACAGCCCAGTAAAGTTGCACATGTGGTAGAAGAGCAAAATCCACCACCTACAAGGTAAACCATGTTGTTTCTCTAAGGTATTTATGGGTTTTTGCTATAGAGTTATACAAATTTCATTTTGTCAGGTGGAAACGTTTTTAGAAATTGATTTTTTTTTTTCTCCTTATAGTGGGCATATTTCTGGTACAGAAGAAACACTGATTATTTATGACATTGTCTAGTGTTCTTTTTTTTTCTTTTTAAAGAAACAGAGGTCTTGCTTTGTTGCCCAGGCCAGATTTGAACTCCTGGGGTAAAGTTATCCTCCTGCTTTAGCCTCTCAAGTTGTTGGGACCACAGGCCACCAGGCCTGGCTACTCATCTTTAGGCATACTACAAAGCTGTTTTATTGTTGCTATAACTATAAGCATGACTCTTTAATCTTTGGTTATCGCTCCTCCTCTGTGATCTTTGTCTGTACAGGCTCTGTCTTTCTGAGGGAGGTCTTCCTAACCTCTCTAGTGTTATGAAGAGTTGCGTTAATATTCTATTTGAAAACATACTCTTTCTATATTTGAGGAGCACCTAGATTCCTTTGGGTCCTCAGGTATCCTGCTTCTGGTAGTTTATGGTATAGATAGATGTAGGGATTTTTTCAAGTCTTTTAGGTTCTTAACTTGGTGGGAAATGGGGAATATACCTCTGCTATGTCCCGTAGTGATTATTATACCCAAAGCTGCATTGTCTCTGGCCAACAGCTGAAGTTCGGATATGGCAGAGGAAAACTGTTACGCTTCCAGGGCAGAGAATGAATAAACATTCAGTATTGTTTTGTTATTTCCTTCTGCACAAAGTTGAATATCAAGAGAAGTTTTCATTCTAATGTAAAACACTCGGCTTAACAGTGGCTAACTATTTAGGCTTTTGTTTAGTATGTTGCCTTCCAGCTAGTTATGCTATTTTATGTGCTCTGGTGAGTGGTAGAATAAGTAAACATCATAAGTCTCTGGAAAGGGGCCAGCAATGTGTGTCTTATATATGTTAATAGTATAGGTGTGAAGCAGTCTTGGTTTGGGGCTTGGGTTGGGTAGATCAAATGGAAAAGGTCAGCAGAAGATGTGTGTAGCACTAGTATGGAGGAGAATTCACATCAAGCACTTATCTGAGGAAGGTCATTGTTTGGACAGCTCTCCTTACTGGTATCACAGTCTGGATCAATATCCTTCATACAGATCTAGATAACAGCATATGTAACAAAAATCCAAAAATCACTCATCAGAGATTCTGGAAAGCACGCAGCACAGCATTGAACAGAGTTGAACAGAGGTATTGTTGTGTGAGAGAGTGAGACAGGCTTTGAAATGGTCAAAGGGCTTTATATCATTATAAAGAACAGCTTATTTTATTTTTGGTAGATAATTATGTAGATTAGAGCCACTGGAATTTTTTAAATTATTAAAGAAAAACACAAAACAGGAAAAGCTCTTTAGTTAAAGGATGAAATCATTCAACTTAGTAACTTTCTTTGCTGGTGCTGTGAATTTTCTAGGTCAGAGAATATGCCTTCTAGTCCTAAAGTGTCTCCTGCTGCTATAGAAGCAAAAGAACAAATGTCTGCTCAAGAACTTCTGGAAGGTGGACTGCAGATTCAGAAGTCACCAGAGCCTGAGGTTTTGTCAACTCAGGAAGACTTGTTTGATCAGAGCAATAAAACAGGTACCAAGAGTTATTAGTTGCTACAGCTCCTCTTCTCTAGATTTTAGTTCCGAGGCTACTGTTTAAGTTAGAATGCATTTTATAGGTATGCAAACTTGCTTGTGATATGGAAGGAAAATATATTTCTGGTTAATTAGTGATAAGGGCTTTTTGGGCATGATTACTAGTTAACATTTTAACATAATTTTCTCTTTTTTGGAAATGAGAGATTGAAGAATAACAGCTAATATAGTAAATTTATTATGGATTGTAGCTCTTTCTTTTTCTATCATGTACTTACTGCATCTTCAAGTCTAAATGTGGGAGACTTAATAGAGGGGAGGCTGGAAGTGGGTGAGGGATGAAAAATTATCTATGGTGTATGATGTACACTATTCAGGTGATGGGTACACCAAAAGCCCAGACTTCCAGTCTACAATATATATATGTCATGTAATTCATCTTGTACCCCCTAAATCTATTAAAGTTGAAAAAAATAAAGGCAAGTTCCCCAAAATAAAAATACATAATAAGAAAATAAAATAGGTAATAAAATGGAATAAATAACTGTTACAGTGACAGAAATATTTGTACAAAATCATAAAAAGAGTTTTGCTGTATCAGAATACTACCTAAACCTATTTTAAAAATAAGGAATTTATTTTAAAAAATCTCAACTATGATAATTAAGTTCAAGTTTTTCATACTCACCTGGGTAATAGTTAAAATAAACTTATCTGTTTATTAGTTCATCAAATAGGAAGGTAACGTCTAGCAGAAAGGATGCAAATAAATAAATAAAGACTGCAGTGGTGTTTGTTTCACACTTTTTAAACCCCCACCAACCTTTTATTTTATAACCTCAGACAGCCAGAAAGCTTCAGTAATAACCAGCAAGATAAAACATGTTGGTTGTAAGAAGGGAAGGGAAGAAGGCTATATTACTTTATAGTGCTCTCATGTAGGTTGCTGTGCAAGACATTCAAAGGGTTACCGAGAAACCTTTTTTAGTTTCTCACTAAAGCTACAAGATTGTATTTAAGAAATTCTTTTAGGCCGGATGCGGTGGCTCACACCTGTAATCCTAGCTCTCTGGGAGGCCGAGGCGGGCGGATTGTTTGAGCTCAGGAGTTCGAAACCAGCCTGAGCAAGAGCGAGACCCCGTCTCTACTAAAAAAAATAGAAAGAAATTATCTGAACAACTAAAAATATATAGAAAAAATTAGCCGGGCATGGTGGCGCAAGCCTGTAGTCCCAGCTACTCAGGAGGCTGAGGCAGGAGGATCACTTCAGCCCAGGAGTTTGAGGTTGCTGTGAGCTAGGCTAACACCACGGCACTCACTCTAGCCAGGGCAACAAAGTGAGACTCTGTCTCAAAAAAAAAAAAAAAAAAGAAATTCTTTTACACTTGGGATTAATATAGTTAATACTTTATTGCTAAGGAGAAGGGACCAACAGGAGAGAAACTCTTCATAGTGTAAATCAGTAATGGCTGCTCATATATCCTTTTACTAGTGCATTAGTGTTTTCTGTCTCCTTTGAGCAGGCTGAAATTCTAATCATGAAAATTGCTGCATTCACATCATCAGGTATCATGCGTATTGTTTTGACTTCTCCCATCTGCATCATGGAATGAGCTTTACTGCACCTTAGGTAGACCTTGGAATAAAAGACTTGCTTGCTGTTTTATAATAGAAGCAGCACAAGAAAAAAGAGCAGCCAAGCAGAGGTATAAAGATTCTGGCTTTTCCTCTCTAAGCTTAGATCATGACAGAAAGGATTAAGAAACTCTTTACATCAATTTTTTCTTCAAGGAACCCATTGGGAGGAAGGGTTTAATGTTCACTCAAGATTTATATTATTGTGGCATTCCATTAATTGTACTGCAATTAAAAAATAACTTCTGCCCTCTTGGAAGATGGTTGGAAATACGGATATTACTCTTTTTGCAATACTGAGTGGTTTTTTGACAACTCAGTTATGTCAATTTGTGAAATAAATCCAACTGGAATTTCTTTTTTTTTTCCCAATAGCTTCTGATGGTTGCTCTACTCCTTCAAGGGAGGAAGGTGGGTGTTCTCTGGCTTCCACACCTGCCACCACTCTGCACCTTCTGCAGCTTTCTGGTCAGAGGTCCCTTGTTCAGGAGAGTCTTTCCACGTAAGTAAGAGTCTTTGCACGTAGGTAAGCCAGAAATAGCTTGTGCCAAGGCAATATGTGCCTGAGGGTCTTAGACTAAGGCTGAAAAAGCTAAAATTGCCAGCTAGTCCAGAATTCTTTTTGAAACAAAAAGGTAGAATTTAGGCTTTAGAATTTTTAGGATGAGAACTAAGTGGAACTGTTGAAGGCACATTAGTCTGTTTTCTCATTTGGAGGTTTTATAATAGTAGCCCAAAGGCTTCACTAGGAAAGAAAATGCCCAGTTATTTAGAAAATGTTATACATCCAAAACTAGCGTCTGCTCATCTATTTTACTAGCAGTTCTTTCTATTTAACAATATAGGGTGGAGAATAAGTTGTTATAGTTGACAGTAGTTGAATTTCTCAATCTCTGTGTTAGGGCAAAGAGATTTGCTTTTTGTTTTTTGTTTTGTTTTTGTTTCTGGTTTTAAATAACAGTGTGCATGGTCTTCCTATTATTAGGCAAAAAATAGAGTAAATTTTTTTTATGTCTCAGATCTGTAAATGAATTTATTTCCTAGCACTTGCTCATCCTGCTTTTCAGTCATGGTGTCCTTATGTCTGGTCATTCACTTTGCTCTTTTTTTTTTTTAATTCTTATTTTAGAAATGTCTGGTGTGGGAAATAGTTATCGAAGTATTCATGGTTCTTCTGCCAGCCTCAGGTTGCTGTTTGGGAGAAATTATAATAAGTATTTATCTGAATGACTTAGATATTTTTGCTATTAAAAAGTAAAAACAAATACGGGAATGCAAAACTGTGGCTGTAGTAAAATAACCTGTGATTCTCTCTTTATATAAAGGAATTCCTCAGATCTTGTTGCTCCTTCCCCTGATGCTTTCCGATCTACCCCTTTTATCGTTCCTAGCAGTCCCACAGAGCAAGAAGGGAGAAAAGGTGAGCTCTCTTGATCTGTCTGTTGATCTCAGATTAGAAGAGAAGCAGCACTTCTTCTGCCTTGCGAAATGTACTATTTCTTTGTACTTTAGAACTGCGATTCCCAAACCCTGGGCTGCTGACTGGTACCGGTCTATGGCTTGTTAGGAACTGGGCCACACAGCAGGAGGTGAGCAGAGGGCGAGAGAAGCTTCATATGTATTTACAGCTGCTCCCCATCACTCACATCACCTATAAGCTCCGCCTCCTGTCAGATCAGCAGTGGCATTAGATTCTGATAGGAGCATGAACCCTACTGTAAACTGCACATGTGAGGGGTCTAGGTTGCGAGCTCTGTATGAGAATCTAATGCCTGATGATCTGAGGTGGAGCTGAGGCAGTGATGCTAGTGCTGGGGAGGGGCTGCAAATACAGATTATCATTAGCAGAGAGGTTTTGACTGCACAGTAAATGTAATGTGCTTGAATCATCCTGAAACCATCCCCCATCCATGGAAAAATTGTCTTCCGTGAAACTGATCCCTGGTGCCAAAAAGGTTGGGGACCACTGCTTTAGCACACTGTGACCTACACTATTCAGTAGGACTCATGTCTATCTAACTTTCAGGGATATGGCCTAGTGTAAAGTGCTTTTAGTTCTTTGCTTTTCTAGCACTAATTCTTCTGAGATTTCTGTATTATTGGCTCAATTTATAAAAAGGCCCTTAAGGGAAAATTTTAATTTTTTAAAAGTTGAACTCAAATGAATTAGTATGGGGAAGAACTGGGCTTATTAGTGGCCTGGTAGTTTCCAGCAACATATTAACATGTTTCTGGTGAGAGGGAATCAGCAATTGTTCTTATGGTCTTTGTAGGTTATTTTTGCTATGATTGTTACTATTATTATCTCTCACTTTGTTGCCTGGGTTAGAGTGTAGTGGCATCATCATAGCTCACTGCAACCTCCAACTCCTGGGCTGAAGTGATCCTCCTACCTCAGCCTCCCAACTAGCTGGGACTATAGGTGTGTGCCACTCCACCCAGCTACTTTTTCTATTTTTTATAGAGATGGGGTCTTGCTCTTGCTCAGGCTGGCCTTGAACTCCTGGCCTCAAGCATTTCTCCTGTCTTGGCCTCCCAAAGTGCTAGGATGATAGGTGTGAGCCACCATGCCAGGCCTAGTTTTGCTATTATTAAAATAGATTTAGCCAAAGAATGGCTAGGAGCAGGTAGTAAAAATTTTGTCAGCTCAAACTCCTGGGCTCAAGTGATCCTTCTACCTCTGCCTCCTGAGTAGCTAGGATTACAGATGCTTGCCACCATGCCTAACTAATTTTTTAAAAACTTTTTTCTAGAGAAGTGGTCTCACTATATTATCCTGGCTGGTCTTGAACTCCTGGCCTCAAGTGATCCTCCCGCCTTGGCTTCCCAAAGTGCTGGGATTATAGGCATGAGCCGCCATACCTGGCCAAAACTTTTTAGCTTCATTCACTTCCTCCTTTGAGAACTGAGTTATTTTATATTAACTTTATTCACAAGAAAGCTTCCTTTTCACTCACCTTATTTATCTGACTATTTCAACCTCTTTTGCTTTGCCCTGGTCTCCTAGCCAATCATTCAAGATAATTCTAAATTCCTATTATTTCTAAAAATCCTTTTCCAATAAATTTCATGATTTTCTCCTTTTCCTTCTTTCACATACAAATAACAGTATAATAGCTTTTATTTATTGAGCACTTACCAAACAGTTCTAGGTGTTTCTCTGTGGTTTTTCTCCTTGAATCCTCACAGCAATCCTAAGAAGTAAGTGCTACTTCTATCCTCATCTTACAGACAAGGAAATGGAGGCACAGAGAGATTTTACAACTCATAAGGTTGTAGGGGCAGGATTTGAACTCAGACATCTGCCTCCAGAGCCTGGGCTTTTATCTGTCATGTATATGCCTCCTATGATATCCTGCTCTTTGCTCTTGAGTAATGTAATTATAGACATATATTTAACAGTTCTTCAAGTGTAATTTATCCATGTCAGAATTTGATCTTAGATTTTTTTTCTGCTACAAAGTTTGTCTCTGGCTATTTTTTCTTGAAATCAGTTGTATGTATCCAAATGGATTGATATTGTAAGCATAACATGATTAGTGACATCTTCAGTAAAAAAAAAAAAAAAGGTGAATTCATTCTACAGAAAACTGTGTTAATGCAAGTTAAGTTTGATTAATTCTTAGAAGTTTCTTCCATCTGTAGTGTGAACATTGAAAAAATATAAAAGTAATTGTATTAAAAATGCAGTAATTGTATTAAAAATGCATTCTCCCTGATTATAAACATAATACTCACTGTAGAAAGTCTGGAAAGCATATAGGAAATTAATGACAAGAAAACAAAAATCTCTTGTGATACCACAATCCAGATAGAGCTATAATTAGTATATTTGGATATATTTCACAGTGTTTTCAATGCATAAATATAAAAAAGTTTTTTTACACAATTGGCATCATTATGTATATGATTTAGTTTCCTTTTTTCCATGTAACACATTGTATTTACCCTTGTCAGTTGTATTTTAGATTTACTACATTTGCTTAATATGTGCATCAGTGTTTGTGAGACTATATATGCTTTTGTATTTATTTGTTCAGCAGGTCCTTAATGTGCTTTGTCATGGCAAGAAAGTTCAAAAGGTGCAGTGAAAATACTTAGCACAGCTGTGGTAGTGTATTAAAGGCCTGTAGCACCAGATCCCAAATTAGCATTAGACTGGTAAGGCTGAGACCAAGCTAAGCAGCAAGGGTAGGTATTGAGGATGGGGGTATGAGTAGCTGGTAGCATGAATGTGGATTATGGGGAAAAACTATATGTCATACATAGTCTGTGAGTGGTCTAGAGAAAGCCTCGTTGGGATTAAGTTGTAAGATATATACGGGAAAAAAGGATGATAAATCAAATACCTAGCTAGCTAGGCTTGCTCCAAGGAGGGTCTTGTTAGCCTATAGGTGGGTAGTATCCTGTGGTAAAGTAGTGTTTTGTGTATACGTTTTCTTCTGAGCAATTTGTGTCAGGATTAGTGTCTTCTACTTCTTAGTTCTTTGATAAATCAGTGCTGATTGGCATTGATAGATTTTTCTTTCTTCTTCTGTATTTGTACTAGCATTCATCTCTCTGCAGTTAGCAATTGTTAATGCAAATATAATAAGTTTATAAATATGTATGTACTGTATTTACTTAGAGTAGTGACAAGTACACTGTCTTTCAAAGCCTGTGGCAGAATATATGATAGTTAAATTAGGTGCCATTAATCTGGGCATTCCTACACAAAATGTGAAAAACTGAGCTATAATCAGGAGAGGAGCTTAGAAGAGCCAAGTTAATTTAACATTCCTTATGAATGGGTGGGTATCCCCAGATGAACCCAGTTTTCATCTATACCTAAAAATAGCAGCGTGAACCCCCCCTCCCCCACCCCGTATTGCTAGATTGCTAGGACCCAGTCTATTATTCTTTCAGCTTTTCTAAAAGTTATATCACTATTTTTTTAGAGCAGATGTAATGTAATTGTTGTTAGTAGTGTTGGAACATGGGTAATATTGATGAGTGATTATTTCTCGATTTGTTTTTCCTGTTTTAAACCAGGTGAGCCGATGGACATGTCAGTGTTATCTGAAGAAGGAGGAGAGCCTTTTCAGAAGAAACTGCAAGATGATGAACCAGTGGAGATAGAGAAGCCCCCTCTCCCACCTGAGCCCACTATATCACCACAAGCCTCAACACCAGTATCTCAGAGCACACCAGTCTTTACTCCTGGTTCACTTCCTATCCCATCCCAGCCTGAGTTTTCTCATGTAAGTATTGTAGAAAGAGTTTTTTTTTTTCCTAACATTTTTTAAAACAGATTTATTAAGGTATAATTTATGAACCATAAAATTCACTCATTGTAAGTTTATAATTTAGTGATATTTTAGTGAATTTACAGAGTTGTGCAATTGTCATCACAATCCAGTTCTAAAACATTTACAAAGTTTCCTAACATCTTGATATATTTTTTATGTTTAAATTTTCCATCTTTAAACTTTGAAAATTGAAAGGGGACATAAATCATTATTATACCTTAATACAACTAGTACTGTCATTTTTGTCTTTCCACATGCCTCTGTTTTTAAAAATTGAAGTTGTTTATAGCAGAGATAAAACTTTAATCTTCTTTTTCCAGTTAACATTGTGTCATAATAATTTTCAGTGTTATATTGTGTTCATATTATCCATTTAAAAGTTGTGTATTATTTCTCTAAGTGGATTTTATCTGTTGTCAGTGTAATTCCTGTAGTGATCGTATCAAGATGGGTTTTAGTTTTCTGATGTGTATTTTCTTCTAAAAGGAAGAGAAAACTAATCTAATTTGTGTAATTTTAAATTTAAATATTTAAAGAAATGAAATTCAGGTGTCATAGTGAATTGAAGGTCCTCAGTTAAATCCAAATGACTGTATTCTATGTTCAATCTAGATGCCTGTTCCTGTAAGACCTTAAATGGGGCAATTGTTGTAGTGTTATTGGAAGAACTTTTTTCACATCTTTCAGTTCGCAGTGTTGTGACAAGGGTTTATATTTAAAAGTAAAATTTGAAAGTGAATAGTAATGAAACGTGCCATAAATTTAATGAAGAGGGGACAGTAGGAGTAAAGAAATTTAATTGCTTTTTGGAGTTTTAAAATTTGTTTTGTTGAAGAATTCCTTTTTATGCAAATCATTAGAGACAATTTGGTGGAGTGATTAAGAACAAGGACTCTAGAGTCGGAACTTCCTGGACTCACTTCTGGCTCTGTCATTACAGTCTTTGTGACCAATTGAAACTGAGCTTCAGTTTGCTTACCAATCCAATGGGGATTTTGACACTACCTACCTCATCCGGTAGTTGTGAAGGTCAAATGAGTTAATATAGATAAAATGCCGAGAATAGTGCTTTGCAGTTGACAACTGCTGCATAAGGGTAGCTATTGCTG
The DNA here is from genome assembly GCF_000956105.1 of Propithecus coquereli. Lineage (NCBI taxonomy): Eukaryota > Metazoa > Chordata > Mammalia > Primates > Indriidae > Propithecus > Propithecus coquereli. The sequence goes on along the minus strand of NW_012148618.1, from coordinate 14,395,306 downwards.
GCAGTGAAAGGCTTGAAGACAAGGTTGCCTATAGGTGAAGTGGATGTTCAACCATCATATAACTTTTTCTTTAGCTTTTATTTTTCTATCAGATGTATGTGTGAAAATAGCTGAGTGTGGTGGCATGTGCCTTGTAATCCCAGCTACTTGGGAGTCTTGGATGGGAGGCTTTAGGCCTGAAGTTTGAGACTAGTCTGGGTGATATAGTAAGACCTTGTTTTAAAAAAAAATGTGAATGTATATAGTTTAGAAGATCCATCAAGATTTAAGGATGAGCTATAAGCACACAGAACACTGAGAAGAATTTTCTAGCGCTGATATTAAAGGGAATAGTTACAGGTGACCAAACAGGACTTCTATAGGAATGAATGTCTTTGCAAAGGTATCCCTACCAGTGGAGGAAAATGATGCCTAGCCTACAGAGGGAGAACAGACTTTCTGAAGAAGGCACCGTTGAAGAAACTTTTCTACCTTTAGCATTTACCAAAGACCTTCAGAGGCAGCTGTAAAACCAGCAATGAAAACTTGAGAGGAATGATTCTGAACATAGTTCAAAGATTCTTGGAACCTAAGATAACTCTAGTGAGATTTCTTTGATCTCATATTTTAAGATGCCTCAGCCCTGCAGCATTAGACTGGTAAGGTTATGGCCTGTTAGGAGAACAGGGCCTCGCATCACCATCTAAGCTCTGCCTCCCTCCCGTGGAAAAATTGTCTTCCATGAAACCGGTCCCTGGTGCCAAAAAGGTTGGGGACCACTGCCTCAGCCAGTGAGTGCAGTGCATGCCTCCTAAAAAGTCTCTCAAGAGTACCTTTACAACATAGCTTTTAAGCTAAACATTTGATTAGTATTCGTAAAAGCCAAAAAAGGAGTCACATAGGTAGAAAAGGCCTCTCCCTTCCCCTACCCAAAGATAGCCACTTTCAGTTCTCTTAAGTTTTTTCTTTTGGTACTTACCTCCATAATTCTACATAGGATGATTAAATTTCATAAATTCTACTTAAAATTTTTTTTTAGCCATTTCCCTGTCTTCCAAGTATAATTACATCATAATTTGGGTTAGATCATTATTTTGTTTACATTATTATGACTATGTAAACACTATTCACAACAAAGCCTGTGAAATGTTGTGATTATTTTTCCATGTTTGGGTAATTTCTTGCTGAAATTGCTAATTGTCTTTTTTATTTGTTTAGTTTTCTTTGTATCTCACTAAATCAACCCTAGATTCCCTATCAATTGTCAAAATTTCCTTTAAGGATGTTCAAGGGCCTCAAATTTTCTGTTTTAACCTTTTGGAGAAACCTCTTTTGGAGCCTTCTGATTTCTAATCTGTACTGTTGCGCTGTATGCCTGGTGCATAATTGTTGCCTCCCTTCACTGTTGTCCTTGGAGATTCTCCTTACCTGTCTGTGTTGGATACCTCTTCGGCTCTGTGTCTTCTTACTTGGTTTACTCCCTCATTTTGGTGGGGGACATTGGCTAGTAGCCTTTATTTTACTGTCATAATTGATTTGTAGTTTGTAGGAATATAGCGTTCTAGATTGGAAATAATTTTCCTTTAAAGTTTTTGAAGGCATTGCTCTTTTTCTTCCAACTTGCTGTTGAGAAGTGTGAAGCCAGTCTGATCTTGATATTTAGTATGTGACCTGTTTTTTTCTTACTGGAATCCTGTAGGATCTTCTCTTTGTCCCTAGTGTTGTGAAATTTCCAGACCTTCGGCATGGGTCTATTTTCATTCCTTGTATTGGGCACTTGGTAGGCCCTCTCAGTTTAGAAACTCAGGCACTCCAGTTTAGAGAAATGTAATTGCCTCTTTAATTTCTTCCCCTTTGTTTTCTCTGTTCTTTTTTTTTTTTTTTTTGAGGCGGTCTTGCTCTGTTGCCCTGGGTAGAGTGCAGTGGTGTCATCATAGCTCACTGTAATCTCAAACTCCTGGGCTCAAGTGATCCTTTTGCTTAAGTCTGCCAAGTAGCTGGAACTACAGATGCGCACCATGATGCCCAGCTAATTTTTCTATTTTTAATAGAGATGGGGTCTCGCTTTTGCTCAGGGTGGTCTCGAACTCCTGAGCTCAAGCAATCCTCCCACCTCGGTCTCCCAGAATGCTAGGATTACAGGTGTGAACCACCAAACCTAGCCTCTCTGTTCTTTTTTTAATGGAATACCTATTGTTTGAATGTTGAAACTCCTAGAATAGTCTTCTGATTTTCTTATTTTATCTTGTACTTTCCATCATCTCTCTCTCTCTCTCTCTCTCTCTTTCTCTCTCTCTCTCTGTTCAAATTTCTGGGTGATTTCCTCAGCCATTTTTTAAAAAATAGCTTTATTGCGATATAACTCACAGACCATATAGTTCACCCATTTAAAGTGTACAGTCTAAACAAAGTGTACAATCTAATGCTTTTTAGTATGTTCAGAGTTGTGCAATCATCACCACAATCTAAGTTTAGAATGTTTTCGTTATTCCCCCTATAAAAAACTCATGCCCATTAGCAGTCATTTCCATTTCCTCCACTCCAGCTCGGTAACACCACTAATCTACTTTCTGTCTCTATAGGTTTGCCTATTCTGGACATTTCATATAAATGGAATTATATATTAATAATATGGTTTTTTTGGACTGGCTTCTTTCATTTAGCATAAAGTTTTTCAAGGTTCATTTACGTTGTAGCGTGTATCAAATATCATTCCTTTCTGTTGCTAAATAATACCATTGTATGTATATGCTGTGATTATTCATTTATCAGTTGATGGACATTTGGCTTGTTTCCTCTTTTTGGCTATTGTGAGTAATGCTGCTATGTACATTTATGCACAAGTTTGTATGTGGACATGGTTTTATTTCTCTCATCTATGCCTATACGGGTGCAATCATTGTGTTCAACCATCTTTTAATTCTTCTCTGAGTTATTAATTTCTACTTTTGGGTTTTTAATTTCTAAACTCCTTTTTTTCTCTGAATATTCTCTTTTTAAAAAATAGCATTTATGTTGTTTTATGGGTATACTGTCTTATTTCTCTAATGATAGTAATAATAGTTGTTTTTTGTTTTGAAGTTTTCTCTCTGGAATAGTCACTGTTTCTTCCAGATAGGTTTTAGTTAGTTTTGTTTGCTTTGATCTCTTTCAAATTAGAGGCTTTTCTCAGCTGTCTGGTAATCCTTGATTATTTGCTGATATTTAAGAGTGAAATACCTGTGGCCGGGGGCGGTGGCTCACGCCTGTAATCTTAGCACTCTGGGAGGCCGAGGCGGGCGGATCGTTTGAGCTCAGGAGGTCGAGACTAGCCTGAGCAAGAGCGAGACCCTGTCTCTACTAAAAAAATAATAGAAAGAAATTGGCCAAACAACTATAAATAGAAAAAAATTAGCCGGGCATGGTGGCACGTGCTTGTAGTCCCAGCCACCTGGGAGGCTGATGCAGGAGGATCGCTTGAGCCTAGGAGTTTGAGGTTGCTGTGAGCTAGGCTAATGCCATGGCACTCACCCCAGGTAAGAAAGTGAGACTCTGTTTCAAAAAAAAAAAAAAAAAAAGTGAAATACCAGAAAGATGATTAGTAGTTCTGAGCTAGTGGTTAGAGTTCATTGTTTCTGAGATTCATTGTAGTGCTATCTGCTGGGACATTTTGTTGGGGGTCCCCTGATGTCAGTATCTGGACTTGCCTTGGTCTGGTCAGATACCCCAGGAAAATGTCTAGTCCTCCTCTCTGCTGAGTACAGGTGTGGCTGCCATTGTACTAGAAGTCTCTTAATGGAAGAGGGCTGGGTGGGGGGCAGCATTGGAAGGTAGATGCAGGTTTTATTCAATATGTAGATTTTCATTTAATCTCCTTATTTTCAGTATCATACTTCCTATATAACTGTGCTTCTTGTCCTCCAGTCCTGGGGCACTCTGTTTTATCCTCTTCAGGGCAGAGGAGGGGCAAGTGGGAGAGGATATGGAAGTTGAACTGTGATGTCACTCTGGTTGCTTCTTGGCTTTCTCCACTGCTGGCTTAGGAAATCAGCTTTCATTAGTCTGCGAAATAGATTACCATTCCTCCAGAATTTTTTTACAGTTATATTTTCTTCTTTTCTCCTTTGCTTGAAAATTTGTGCTTAAAGAAGTCCCTTTACCATCACTTAACAGGGTTCAGAAAACCTTATTTTCTGAGTATGTATATATTCAATCCACCATTTTTATTTGAAAGTTCCCTACTTTTTTCATTATGTATCAAATTTCTACATGTTACTCTTAATGGTTAACCCTTGTACCTCTGTTATTTCTTCTGTACTTGGTTACTGGAGTCCAAATGAGCCCAATTTTGATGTAAGATATAAATATTTGTAAAGAGATAATTACTAATCAAGAGAAAATTGGTACAAAGAGAATTTATGAATTTTTTTCTTTCTTTTCTAGTAAGCTCGTCAACTGCATAGCCTTTTTGGCTCTTTACCAGGATGTGAGGGATAAGAAGAGGAGTAGTAGAAAATAGTTAACACTTTTCTTATTTTTTATTTATTTATTTATTTTGAGATAGAGTCTTGCTCTGTCGCCCCGGGTTGAGTGCAGTGGCATCATCATAGCTCACTGCAACCTCAAACTTCTGGGTTTAAACGATCCTCCTGCCTGCCTCCCCAGTAGCTGGAACTACAAGTGCACACCAAGATGGCTTGCTGATTTTTCTATTTTTAGTAGAGATGGGATCTTGCTCTTGCTTAGACTGTTCTTAAACTCCTGAGCTCAAGCAGTTCTCCCACCTTGGCCTCCCAGAGTACTAGGATTACAGGCATGAACCACCACGCCCAGGGCCTTTTCTCATTCTTGACGTACATGTTAATTTTGGGGGTGACAAATTAGGTTATAGATGATTAAATGAATGGCTTTTAAACTCTTATGTATGAGGTCAGTTTTTAACTGGTTGGATACTATGGATTTAGGTCTGTACTCTATCTAGACTTAAGAAGTTGACTCATATTGAGCATAGTCCTGACAGTTCTTTGTTGGTCTTCATCCAGAGCCTTGGAAAGTTTTGTTCACTTAGTTCAGTTATTCTGACTAGGCCTTCAGGGAGTCTCAGTACTGTGGATTATTAGGGGCCAGACGCTCAGAGTATGGCTAGATGCAGGCAGTCTTTAGAAATGTAGCTTGTTGATAGGCTGGTTAACTCCTTAAATTCTATTCTTACTAGACTGAAATTCTGCTTACGTTGTAAAAATTCTGTTAAGAAAATCATATTAGTATTCACTTTGATAATGCTTAAAAAGTATTTATAATGGGAAGCAACTGCTTAATGAATATGAGGTTTCCTTTTTGGGGCGATAAAAATGTTTTCGAACTAGATAGAGGTGGTGGTTGCATGACATTGTGAATGCACTAAATGCCACTGAATTGTTCATTTTAAAATGGGTTAATTTTATGTTATGTGAATTTCATTCTTAAAAAAGTCATTTATAGTTTTATTAGTGATGTCTTATCTATGAATCTTTGTAAAATGACTTACTGTTTGCAGCAAGAGAAAAAATATATATTTTTTCAAAAGATGATAATATATAGGTAAAAGAAAATATCATCAGTTATTATGCCATCAGAAATAACAACTCTCAACTTTTTTTGATATATGTTTATTAACTTTAAAAATACATGAAAATTACATAAAATATATAAAAAAGACTACAGTAAAGTACATATTCACATTTTTTTACTAAAATAGAAACCTTTCCTATTTAATGCATAGCCTGAATGTTTTCTATGTCTTTTATAACTTTATGTAGATATAAAGTATTCTATAATATAGATGTATCATAATTTTTAAATGGTTCTCCTGTCAGTAGACATTTAAGATTATTTCATATTGTTTCGTATTCTAAATAATAATGTAACAGCGAATAGTTTTATAGCTAAATCTGTGTGCTTTCTTTATTTCTCAGAAATGGAATTACTGGGTTAAGGAATATGTAGAATTTCAAGGCTATTGTAATTTGCCAAATTGCTATTTAGAAATGTTGAACCAGTTTATACTCATTACTGTCTGAGAGTATGTGAATAGGCTCAAATTTATGACCGTTGTTATAATCTGATAAGATAAACAATAATACCAGACATTGAAATACCAGCAGTTATGGAATATACAGAATGTTTGCCTACCCATTTTGATTCCTCATTCTTTTAAAAATCATATTAAATGAATGTCTTAACCAGCTATGTCTGGAGTTTTACAGCATTTATATTAGGCAAAGTAACACACTAAATGTAAATTTTTACATAAAAATATATCTAAGCTTTGTATTAATTTTTCTTTTTTTTCAAATTAAGGTATTAGTTACATAAAATAAAATTGCCATTTTAAGTGTATAGTTTGATGAATTTTGGTAATCGTATACAAATGTGTAACCATCACCACTATCAAAGTATAGAACAGTTCCCTCACCCTAAAAAGTTCCCTTGCAACTGTTTATGGTTGATCTCCCTCCCCTCAAAATGCTCCCTTCACCTACCTTCAACCACACATCTGCTCTCTGTCACTATAGTTTTGGTTTTTCAAGAATTTAACATAATTGGAATCATAAAGTACGTATGGTCTTTTGTGTTTGTATTCTTTCACCTATCATATTTTGAGATTTGTTCATATTGTTGCATGTATTAGTATTTTATTCCATTTATATTATTGAGTATATGTATATCTACAATTTGCTTACCCATTCACCAGTTGACAGACATTTGGGTTTTTGGTTTTTGTGAATAATACTGCTGTAATCATTTGTATACATACCTTTCTGTGAACATATGTTTTCATTTCTCTTGGGTAAATGCCTACAAGTAAAATTTCTAGGTCATATGGTAATGTATATTTAACTTTATAAGATACTGCCATACTATTTTGCAAAGTGGTTGTACATTTGCATTCCTACCAGCAATGTATGAGAGTTGCGGTTCCACCAACAGTTGGTTTTATGAGCCATTTTAAGTTTAGTTGTTTTTGTTGTACGTAGTGGTATTTTATTGTGGTTTTAATTTTCATTTCTCTGTTGACTAATGATATTGTAAGCTTTAAATTTTAATATATGCTTTATGAATGCTAGCATATTTTGAAATAGTAGATGTAAAATGAGTACATATGCCCACTTTGTGAGAACTGAAATGGGCTATGTAGGCATATGTTTAAAAGATTACTGTGTAATTGAGGGCCCATCATATATATATGACATGATTTTAGTAGCTTGATGATGTACAGTTAAATTTAAGTTTCTTCCTACTCTTAAAAGGATAAGTTGGTACTTTTAAGTTTTTGTTTGGATTATGCTTATTCTAGATCAGTAATTTCACGAGAAAAGCACTAAACACAGGGACTTGTGTTGATGAAAAAATTGGTGAATGAGTTTGTGTTTCTGAGATTATGGTCCTAGAGTTCTTTGATTCTTGAATAGCTGATTTAGAAATTTTAAATGAATCCAAAGATTAGATGTAAAAGAAATATGATTATGGACAAATGATAATTTTTTCTCTTTTTGTTCTTCCTTAGGATATTTTCATTCCATCGCCAAGTTTGGAAGAACGATCAAATGATGGGAAGAAAGGTGGAGATTTGCATAGTTCATCTTTGACTGTTGAGTGTTCTAAGACTTCAGAGATTGAACCAAAGAATTCCACTGAGGATCTTGGGTTATCTTTGACAGGGGAGACTTGCAAATTGATGCTTTCTGCAAGTGAGTATAGTCAGTCTCCAAAGGTGGAGAGCTTGAGTTCTCACAGGATTGATGAAGACGGAGAAAACACGCAGATTGAGGATACTGAACCCATGTCTCCAGTTCCCAATTCTAAGCTTGTTCCTGCTGAAAATGATAATATCCTGATGAATCCGGCACAGGATGGCCAAGTAGAACTGAGTCAGAATGATGATAAAACAAAGGGAGATGACACAGAGACCAGGGATGACATTAGTATTTTAGCTTCTGGTTGCAAAGGAAGAGAAGAAACTGTAGCAGAAGATGTTTGTATTGATCTCACTTGTGATTCAGGGAGTCAGGCAGTTCCTTCTCCAGCTACTCAGTCAGAGGCACTCTCTAGTGTATTAGATCAGGAGGAGGCTATGGAAATTAAAGAACACCATCCAGAGGAGGGGTCTTCAGGATCCGAGGTGGAAGAAATCCCTGAGACTCCTTGTGAAAGTCAGGGAGAGGAGCCCAAAGAAGAAAATATGGAGAGTGTCCCATTACACCTTTCTCTGACTGAAACTCAGTCCCAAGGGTTGTGTCTTCAAAAGGAAATCCCAAAACAAGAATGCCCAGAAGCTATGGAAGTTGAAACCAGTGTGATTAGTATTGATTCCCCCCAAAAGCTACCAGTACTTGACCAAGAATTGGAACATAAAGATCAGGAAGCTTGGGAAGAAGCTACTTCAGAGGACTCAAGTGTTGTCATTGTAGATGTCAAAGAGCCATCTCCCAGAGTTGATATTTCTTGTGAACCTTTGGAGGGAGTGGAGAAAGGCTCAGATTCCCAGTCGTGGGAGGATGTTGCTCCAGAAATAGAACCATGTGCTGAGAATAGATTAGATACCCAGGAAGAAAAGAGAATAGAATATGAAGGAGATCTGAAATCAGTGACTGCAGAAAAGGAACCTATAGAGGAACATTCTCCGCAGCTTCCCTTGCCTTTAGTGAGAGCAGATGATCCTCTGAGACCTGACCAGGAGATGCAGCAGCCCCAGCCTCAAGAGAAAACAGATAACTCATTAGCAGAAGACTCAAAAATGGCTAATGCAAAGCAGCTAGGCCCAGGTATAGAGGCCCAGCAGCTGGAGAAGGCCTCTACCCATGCCTCACAAAGCTTCTGTGAAAGTTCTAGTGGTGAGTGCAATTGTAGATTATTTTATGTCTCCAGCCAAATTATGATTTGGAATGGAAGGGAGAAGAGAATGGCATATTTATGTCAGGGCTTAACATTAACTTTGCTTTATGTTTGTGAACAGCCAATGATAATTGAGAAATTTAAGATTTTGGATTGTATTTTTTTTATAGCTATAATTATTTGTGGGATTATAGATCATTTGAGGTTTATCAGCTTTATAATTTAGGAGTAGTCAATATAAACATTTAGAAATTGTACCAGTCTGGTTTTTTCTACTTAGGTCTCAACCTTGCTCTATGTTTTTGACAGTTGCCTTGAAATACAAGGATCTTTTTTGATTACCCTATGCAGTAAAATCACACTCAGAACTCTCTTAATGAGTATGCTGTTATTGGTTGTTTCCTCTTGATGGGCATTAAGTAAAGTTTAAAAATGTGGTTCAACCTATATACATCTTAAACCTTAAATTGGAAAATATATTAGTTCTTGTTCTTTATCTATTTTACAAAATTCAGCATAAGAACATAGATTACTTTCTAAAATATTTTTAGAGCATTATGTATGACATTAGCCGAAAAGAATTCAACCTTTCCAGAATGCCCAGAGTTAATATAATATAAAAACAAAACAAACTCCAAAACCAAAAAAATTAAAACAAAATAAAAATTTAAGAAAACAAGCTTCTAGGGATATGGAAATGAAAAAACAGTATTTGGGCAACATTGTATCTATTAGTATGAGTGACCGTACCTTTTGGTTGCCTGGAAAAGTCCCAGTTTATACCAATTGTCTAGTGTGATTATTACTAATACTTTTTTTTTACTCTCAAAATTGCCCCTATCCATAGGTTTTATAGTAAGGATTTGTTTTTTCCTCCTCAGAACAAGAAATGATAGAGCTGAAAAGGAGGTTAGGGGTTATTGGATTCAGTCTCTTCTTTCTAAAGTCATGTGGCTAATTAGGGGCTGAGGTGGGACTAGAACCTAAGTCTCCTGATCCCCAAGTCTGTGCTTTTTCCTTCTGTATAATATATTTTCTCTGATTTTGGTAAAGAACTATCTGAATGACCTAAAATTCTATAGTATTGAGTATTTTTGTAATTTCATTACATTTAAATACTGTTAATGACATAGCAGGGCTTGTAGATTGTTTTAATATAGTTACTTAGGAGTACTTTTTAATTACCTTAACGGTTTCTTTTGCTGGGCATAGTGGCTTATGCCTGTAATCTTAGCACTTTGGGAGGCTGAGGTGGGAGGATTGCTTGAGGCCAGGAGTTTGAGACCAGCCTGAGCAACATAGCAAGACCCTCGTCTCTACAAAAAATAAAAAAATTAGCTAGGCATGGTGGTTCGTACCTGTAGTCCCAGCTACTCAGGAGGCTGGGGTAGGAGGATCACTTGAGCCCAGGAGTTTGAGGTTGCCTTGAGCTTTGGTGATGCCACTGCACTCAAGTCTGGGCAACAGAGTGTGTGTCTCAAAAAAAAATAAAAATAAGTATAAATAATTATCCTAAAACTTATATACAAAAGAAGCTTCTAAAACATTGAGATATTAGTTAGTTATTATTTTAATAGTATTCAGGAATTCTTGTTTATACTATTGGCAGAGTGAGGTCTTTTTTTTCATCCTAGACACTAGGATAGTAAAACTTATAATTTTACTGGTATTACTGGTATCCAGATTACTGAAAATGCTAGTAAGTGATTTTCTGCTTCAAGATTTTGGTTCTTAGGCAAACAACAAAAAGCAGTTGAAGACACTAGCTGGAAAAATAGTATTTATGAGGAGAAGTTAAAGAAATTAAAATAATTTTAACTGGAAATTAGTACATGAAGGGAGAATAATAGTTTTTAACTTAGAGGATTAGTCCAAAATAAAGTAAATCATTCAGAAGAGCATTGCAAAAAGAACAGAAAAAAATTATACTTAAAATATAGTTGTTTAGTTGCTGAACTTCAAGAGATTAATTTAAATGAGAGTAACCAAAAAAGTAATAGTTCTTCAGTCTGAAAAGACAGAATGAAAGGTATGAATTGGGTGCATCCCAGGTTCTTTAGATTTCTGTATGCTAAAGTTAGACAGGCACTTTTGTTGTATTTTTTGTTAACAGCTTTATTGGTTCAAATAAAAGAATACATGTTTAATTGTGAAAAACATTTAAACAATATAGGAAAGTGGAAATTGGGAATAGAGAGAGTGGGAGTAGGGAGAGAGGGAGTAGGGGAGAAGAGAAGGAGGGGGAAAATCACTCTAAATGCCTCTATAGACAGCTTGTCACTGTTAACAGTTTGGAGACCTTCAAACATTTGTGAAGGATACCTCTTAAACCTGAAAAAAGGAAATTTAGAAAGCTTGGAAGCCCGACTTTATTCAACATAGAACAAATTTATGGTGGATTGATTATGTGAAAACCATAATAAGTTCAATAAGTCTTTATTTAAACCCAGAAGTGGTAGTCTGTAATAGTTTAATAACAATTAGGAAAGCTAGATATGTTTTGGGCTCTAGCTATAACCTTTGTTGGCTTACTTGATGGAATGTCATCCTAACTGGCAATTAATGTCAGAGGCAGACTCTCAGGGTAGACTGTTTATGCATGGTATCACCTGAAATAGAAATTCTTATATTTTTAATTAGATGGATTTTAATCAAATATTAGAGGTGGCCAGTTCTTCTTTTGAGAAGAGAAGAGCTTTAAACTATAACAGAAAGTTAGGAGAGACCTTCCTTACATTAAGAGTTTTAAATATTGCTTTGGGCTAATGAATTCTGTGAAGTCCTTAAGGATAAACTCCTCACTCAGGTGTTTTGACAATTGGTATTAAGTTTGCTTTTGTTTCTTCATTCATATCCGCCTTCATTGGTTGGTATAGTGACATACAACAGGATAGCTCATGATAATCTGGGAAAACAAGATGAAACTTGATAATTTAAATAATATAGGAGTGCTAAATGTTAGAGAAAGAGGCTGGGCACATGGCTCACGCCTGTAATCCTAGCACTCCGGGAGGCCAAGGCGGGTGGATTGCTTGAGCTCAGGAGTTTGAGACCAGCCTGAGCAAGGGTGAGACCCTGTCTCTACTAAAAACAGAAAAATTAGTTGGGCCTGGTGGCATGTGCTTGTAGTCCCAGCTACTTCAGAGGCTGAGGCAGGAGGATTGCTTAAACCCAGGAGTTTGAGGTTGCAGTGAGCTATGATGATGCTATTGCACTCTAGCTGGGTGACAAGTAGAGTGAGATGCTGTCTCAAAAAAAAAAAAAAAAAAAAATTACAGGAAGAATTGAATATGTGGAAAATTCCAGTAAATCTAAAAGGATAAAATATTCCAATAAATGTATTTTCCAGGATTTGGCAATAATTTGACTAGATTAATGGTGTTTTTCAGATGAATGAACCAAAACAGAGAAATGAGAAAGCATTTGGAGAACATAGAATAGAGGCTTTCTGAACAAGAAGAATTAAAGACTGTGAATGTAGGCTGCTACTAGTTAATTGAATGCTGACTAAAGGGTTAGGAATTTGTCTTCTAGTGGAAACCTTAACGTTTTTTGACCAGGAGCTAACATGTTCAAAGCCATGTTTTCTAGGAAGGCTGCTTTGGTTGCAGTGTGCAGAAAGAATGGGGGTTGGGGAGAGAGGGAGACTTCAGGCAGAGAAAGCAATTGATAGGCTGTTCTAATAATCCAGGAATGAAGACAAGATGAAGGTAGTGGCAGAGCTGCCCCGAGGGCCTGTAAAAGTCTCGATTCTCCATTAGGTTATAGTAACACAGTTGGATAAATGGTACTAAAATTACTTTTCATAAGTTTTACATAGTACTGTGCAAAAGAAACCCTGTTACAGGGAAATCTTTTCAGTAATTAGTGCTTGTATATTACATTTGCAGTATGTCACATAGATCTGCTTAAAGATTTCTTACATATTTTCAGGAGTCTGGATGATCACTTATGATATGAGGGATGGTACTTGTCGAGAGCAGTGCAGGTGGTTTTTCATTCTTGATTGTTCCAGGAATGAAAATTCTATAAAACATATCTCTGGAATGTATGAGGCTTTGTGAGTTGTTTTTTTTTTTGTTTTGTTTTTTGTTAGTTTCTATGTCTCTTCTAAGTTCTTTATTTGCTTAAGAACTTGCTTTATAAGGAGTGTATAAAGAATGAATGCTTACCTATCTGACCCATTTTTCTTTTTTCTGTAACTATGGTGGAAGTCTTTGCCGGTTAAATGTGATGTTAAGATTTTCCACGCAAAGCTGAGCATATGTACTTTCATCCTTTATTTCTAAAGACCATTTTGTTTTCTATTTCCATCCCCTCAGATTACTAATTCATTTTCTCTTACACATAGATATAAGAGATTTTTCGTTGTTGATTTGTGATTTTGAAGGGAGAAGGTATCAGGGTGCTTGATATTAAAGAAAATAAAGGATAGAAGATGAAAGAAACCAACTATGCCTGACACAGTGGCATGCACTTGTAGTCTGAGCTGTTTGGGAGGTTGAGGCAGGAGGATTGCTTGAGTGATCCTACAGAAGTTCTGGGCCATGGTGTGCTATGCCAGTGTCTGCACCAAGTTTAGCATAAATATGGTGATCTCCCAGAAGCAGGTGACCACCAGGTTGCCTTAGGAGGGGTGAACTTGTCTGCATTGGAAATGGAGCAGGTCAAAACTCCCATGCTGATCAGTAGTGGGGTCACACCTGTGAATAGTTACTTCATTCTACTCCTGCCTGGGCAACATAGTGAGACCCTAGCTCTTAAAAAAAAAAAAAAGAAGCAAACTAGTAGTAGTGATTGAGTGTGCCAGATTATAGTTATTTTGAGCCATCCCTGAAAAGAACAAATTATCATATATTAGGTTTAAGGGGCATTCTGACACTCTTACTTTTTCCTAAATGTACCATTTTATTAAAAGAGATTATAAGAAATCAGAAAATGTATTTTTGACAATTTGCTAATTCTGATTAGCAAAAATTTGGAACTTAGACATAGTTAAAAAGCAGTTTTACGTCTTGACAAATGTTTTATGTTTATGATAATTTAATAACAACTAACCAAAATGTGTATACCGGGGGCACTCATATATGTGGTATTTACCATTGTGCAGAGATTTAGGTATGAACATAACTTTTTTGACCTAGAGTGAATGCTGGTTAGTACTGCTGAGCCATGAAACTCTTAGAAATTCTGTTAGAACCAGTGAGTATTTTGAAGTCCTTTGGCCCATGAGATCCTTTGTCACGTTTTTGAGTAGATTCTAAATTATAAATATTAACAGCAGACTTTTCTTTGGCAAATCCTACAACTGCTAATGCTTCTAAATGAACTCCTTGAGTTATTTAGCATTGCAAAAAATTACATCGTCTAGATTTGAAACTGTCCAACTTTGTATTGCTAGATATTCCCAAATGTACTGTCTTGGAGCTCAGATGTTCCTATGTTCCTTTTGACCCCATGTTACTCAGGTCCTGCAAACTTTGGGCTTCCTCTCTTTGCCTGCCCTCTGGTTGTCTGCTTTGTGTCAGTCCTGTTGTTGGCTGTGAAGAGATCAGAGATAAAAGGAGGGAATTGATTGGGAGGCCTGGTGAGGGTGGTGGGAATGAGACAGAATTTGGGGGCAAAGGAAAAGAGTAATTAAAATATTTCTTGTAGTTCTCATTATTTTTGTGTATTTTATACTTTTTTTTGGTTTGTTTTTTGTTTATCATTGTTTTGTTTTCGTTTTTTTCTTTCTTTCTTTCTTTCTTTTTTTTTTTTCCAGAAACCCCATTTCATTTCACTTTGCCTAAAGAAGGTGATATTATCCCACCATTGACTGGTGCAACCCCACCTCTTATTGGGCACCTAAAATTGGAGCCCAAGAGACACAGTACTCCTATTGGTGAGTGAATAAAATGTAATGATATTTAAGGCAGCATTTTTGAGATATCATTCTTTACACAAGTGATATTTTAGATCTGGGGAGTTGTGCCTGCCTGATAAAGTTGATTTTTGTCTTAGGAAGAATAGGGCTCTTAGTGTCTGATTCCACGATTTTACTGCCAGGAGATGAGAGGTGATGAGAGGAAGTAAAGAAAGGGTGGAGGGAAGGAAGAAAAAGAATATAAGGATTTTATCATATTACATGCAAGGCAATAGAATTTGAGTGCTAAATGGTATAAGCTGTTTTATAAGAAAGGAGCAGGAAGTAGGGTAGAAGTAATATTTGTTCAGTACCCTGGCTAATTAATCAGTCTGCTGCTGGACAGGACAAGAAAACTTAGATTCTCCTTCCCTGAAGCAGCCAGTAGTCTTCTACATTAACCTATTTGTTTTCTCTAGTCAGTGCTGGGAGGTAACAGTCATGCCGTCTGGAGTCTCCTGCTACCTATGCCTGATGCTGGCAGATGTGGGTTGGCTGAGGGCTCATGCAGCATCCTTTGTCCAGATGCAGAAGTGGAACTGAATCCTGTTGCTCCTCTTAAGACCAGGTGTCAATACTAGTTCGTAGTTGTTGATACTTATGACAGGATCTATTGTAGGAACCCCGTTCAATTCTGCAGAGCTGTGGAGCCAAGCAGGCAAATTGATGACCTCGAATTGCTATTTTTCATGTTTTTGTTTTACTGTTCTTTCTTTCTTCCTCCCTGCCCCACTTCTTTTAGGTATTAGCAACTATCCAGAAAGCACCATAGCAGCCAGTGATGTCATGTCTGAAAGCATGGTAGAGACCAACGATCCCATACTTGGGAGTGAAAAGGGGGATTCTGGGGCTGCCCCAGAAATGGATGATAAATTGTGTCTAAGAATGAAACTGGTTAGTCCTGAGACTGAGGCAAGTGAAGAGTCTTTGCAGTTTAGCCTGGAAAGTAAGTTTTATTTTATGTTAATCTTGGGTAATTAGTAGCTCCAGATCATCTGGGAAATGTTGGTTATATTCTAGTTATAATGATTGATATTTTTATAATTATAAATGTATTTGTAAAGTCTTATTCTCATAGATTTAATTCTTTGCTTTTGGCTAGTCCCTGTTATATTTCTGAAGATGCTCCATTTTAAGGTTTCTATGTTGCTGCTTTTATTTCTGTATTAAACCCTTGTCTATAAAGAGTAATGGGTTTTCATATTTGGAAAGAGTTCAGAAGATGGTAGAAAATTTAGGATTGTAGATTCACATTGTAGATTTATGTTGACTCTTTCTTACATGAATTGCTAGTTATATGGCTAGAATACAGAGAAGATACAAAGTGACTGCAAAGTGGGGACCAGATTCTGAAAGGCCCTTTACATCATGCTGAGAAGCTGAAGAATTTTAGGCAGGGGAGTGATACGATCATTTTGAAACATTCAGCTGAGTGTTTCAAACCTTTGTGCATGATGGTTCCTTTCCTTATATTTCCTATTCTGCCTGGCAAACTCCCCAGTCTTTTTCTTTTTCTTTTCTTTCTTTCTTTTTTTGTTTTTTTAAGACAGTCTTGCACTGTCACCTGGGCTAGAGTGTCATGGTGTCAGCCTAGCTCACAGCAACCTCAAACTCCTGGGCTCAAGTGATCCTCCTGCCTCAGCCTCCTGAATAGCTGAGACTATAGGTGCCTGCCACCACGCCCGGCTAATTTTTTCTATTTTTAGTAGAGACGGGGTCTCACTCTTGCTCTGGCTGGTCTTGAACTCCTGAGCTTAAGAGATTCTCCCACCTTGGCCAGGCGCGGTGGCTCACGCCTGTAATCCTAGCACTCTGGGAGGCCGAGGCGGGCAGATTGTTTGAGCTCAGGAGTTCGAAACCAGCCTGAGCAAGAGCGAGACCCTGTCTCTACTAAAAAAAAAAAAAAAAGAAATTAATCAGACAACTAAAAATATATAGAAAAAAATTAGCCGGGCATGGTGGCACATGCCTGTAGTCCCAGCTACTCTGGAGGCTGAGGCAGAAGGATCGCTTGAGCCCAGGAGTTTGAGGTTGCTGTGAGCTAGGATGACGCCATGGCACTCTAGCCTGGGCAACACAGTGAGACTCTGTCTCAGAAAAAAAAAGAGATCCTCCCACCTTGTCCTCCCAGAGTGCTAGGATTACAGGTGTGAGCCACTGTACCTGGCCCTACCCAGTCTTTAACCAGGAAGTTAGGTCATTTGTAGTGGGGATGGAGATGAGGGGATGAATTTGAGAGGTGAATAGAATAGACAGATTCATGGGGCCAGTTGAATATGGAAGTAAGGGAGAGGATATAGGATGACTCTTTACATATACTATATCATCTCATTTTCATAATAGTGCTCCAGAGTAGCTATCTATATTTCTATTTTATTCATGATGATAAGACAGACTAAGGGAAGTTTTTAAGTTATATGCCTAAGGTCACAATAATTGGTAAGAGGTAGAGCTGGAATTTGGTCAGACCTAACTCTAAAGCTTACAATGTTTCCACTAGATAGCTTGTAAAAGCTGTTTAAGGGCATTAGAAGAGGAAGAAGTCTCATAAAAGAGACTGTAAGGGAACATTGAGAGAGGAGGAGAGCCAGGAGAGTAGTATGAAGACATGGAAGCCTGTGGGGAGGAGAGTTACAAGAAGATACCAATGTTAGACATAGGAGCGAGTCTAGTAAGATATGTCTGATAAAGGTACATTGGCTTTGGCTGTTAGGATCCATTCGGTGACTCTAGCAAGAGTCATACTGAAAGTAATTGAGGAGGGATGGAGAAAAGATGAAGAGGCAGCAAATAAACTCTCTACTTTTGAGAAGTTCATGTGAGAAAGGAAGAGAAAATGTGGCAAATCAGAGGGAAATGAAGGGTTGAGGGAGGATTTGTTTATTTTTAGGCTGAAAGAGGCCTGAGTAAGTTATAGGAAGGATCCAAAAGATAGGGATAGATTAAAGATGAGGGAATGGGAAAACAGTTGCTGAATCAAGGCCCTGAAAGAGTTGTGAGGGGAAGCTTTCAAAGACCACATAGAGTAAGTGGACTTGGTAAAGGAAGTTCTCATTTTCTGAGACCAAGTAACAATAATTTTAGCTAATGTATTTTGAGTTCTTACTGTATTGCAGGCATTTCACATGTATAGTTCATTAAATTTCACAACAAACCTATGAAGTAGATCCTACTATTATCCTCCTTTTACAGATGAGGAAACAGGAAGATTGAGCACCTACCCTAGAGTCACACAGCTAGTAAATGAAGTAGCCTGGGTTCAAATTCAGGCAGTCTGGTGCCAAAACTTTAATGCTGTTGTGCTTCTCGGTGCATGATTCTCATTATGAATCTTAGAACCTCAGTAGACATTAAAGTACTACATTGCTCCATCCTTATTGTCATCTTTTATGGAATAAAATAAGGGCTTATCAAGAGACGAAGTATGTAGTAGCCTTGTATCTTACTTTACCTTTGATTCTGAAATTACAATTAGGAAGACTTTAAATGAAGCTAAGTGTTAAGAATGATCATATCAGTAAATATTACTACTTTTTCTAATACTAGGAGCATAGTTCAGGCACTGTATTCACAGTTTTACTTATGTCATTTCATCCTCACAACAAACCTATGAAGTTGGTCCTGTTTTATCTATGTCTTAGAGATGAGGAAACTAAGACTCAGAACAAAAAAAATAGTTTACATATAGTCTATGTAAAGTAGGAGCCAGGGTGTGAGACAGGTTTCTATTGTACAGCCAGGGTGCTAACCACTGAATTTCAGCTGCCTCCTTGATGAACTGTTTAGATTATGTTGGTTCATGAATATTTTAGAAATGTTTAAAAAATATTTAAGGTTATTTTATCTAAGGCTAGAATAAATTGTAGATGAATAAATTTTAATCCCTTGATATTAGTGACCTTGCTATGAGAATATGGGATTCTTTTTCAGCATTACCTTTAATTCTTTCACCTTTGCTGCAGATTTTTGAAAAATGTGTTTTGATTTTTCAAATATCTGTCCTAAAGCACTTTAGGTGAGTGCTCTTAAAACTGTACACTATTTAAAATTTGTGCATCAACCTAAGATATTTTTCTATATGTTTTATTAAAAATTTTTATTTTTAATTTGTTTTTTAAATTTTTATGATTTTAATCTTTAATTTTGTATTATTACATAATTTTTTTTTTTTTTACTTCTTGTATGGCAAGAGATGGATTAGGATTCAGGAGAAGTCCAGTTTTCGTTTTAAAATATTACTGCTTAGTAATTCATTCTGTTGTATTTCCAGCCAAACTGATTAGTCTTTTATAGGAAGTTTGATTAGTGGAAGTAAGAAAAACTTGTACTATTAAATTACAAGAGGCTGGGCATGGTGGGTCACACCTATAATCCTAACATTTTAGGAGCCCAACTTGGGAGGATTGCTTGAGGCCAGAAGTTCAAGACCAGCCTGAGCACCATAGTGAGACCCTGTCTCTATTAAAAAAAAAATAGAAAAATAGAAAAATTAGCTGGGTGTGGTGGTATATGTCTGAAGTCCCAGATACTGGGGAGGCTGAGGCAGGAGGATCACTTGAGCCCAAGAGTTGGAGGTTGCAGTGAGCTAGGCTGACGCCACGTCACTCTAGCCTGGGCAACAGAGTGAGACAATGTCTCAAAAAAAGAAAAAAAATTACAAGAAATCTTTTTATGTTTATTTATTAGTCTTATTTCTATTTCTTTTTGTTATTTGTTGCAAATACTAGTAGAACAGGGTGAAGGTTTTTAAGTATGATACTAACTGAATTCTGTTTCTCTTTCCTTTTTTCCTTGATTTGTTTTTATTCAGAACCTGCATCTGGTGAAAGAAAAAATGGATCTACTGCTGTTGCTGAGGCTGTTGCCAGGTAACCAGAGTTGGTCGCTATTTAGAGTTTAATACAAAGCTACTGGTAATGCAGGGAAGACGATTTATCAACAGAGAAAAAACTTAAACTCCAGCATAAAGGATTTAGCAATGTGTTATATTGATCATAGGCCTTCCTATTAATACTTTTTAAGTCCAATAAAGCTATTTCTGTATTTAGAACTAAGATATTTAAAGATCTTTCCTCTCATTCATGTGAGAGTACCCTTTTTTTCTTTTTCTATTGATGAGACTGAAATTGTTGTTGCTATTGGTAAGGAGAAAAAGGGCTTAACAAGAGATAGGTATAGACCTTTTTCCTTCTGCAGTCCCATACTCAGCCACAGCCTCACTCCATTCTCTCTTCTGCCTGCCACTTTACTATGTTGAGCTGTTATTTTTGCTTTGTCATGAATGCTGTAATGAGTATGACCCCATACTGAGGTTTTGGTGGTTAAGCTTTGCCATGTGGTGGCTGTGAGAATAGAATTGTTTCATTTATATCTGGCATGAGTCATCCAGCATGAAAACACTGGAAGCACTTGGTGAAATATAGGCAAAGATTCTTAAATCAGAGTCTAGAGTAGAACTGTAAATAAATAAAGCAGGCTAGGTTGCAAGACTGCTGGAATGTGGAGGACAATGGCCAACTGAATGGGTACCCCATGTAAAAGGGTATATCCCATTCAACTCTAGCCAGTAGTTGTCATTTGAAAATGCCAACTTATTGTTACAAAATCTTTTAGTTTTTAAAGAGAAGTCTGGATTTTTTTTTTTTTTTTTTTT
>NW_012148618.1:14370841-14374311 GCF_000956105.1 Propithecus coquereli | reverse complement strand
TCAGAACGATCCGCCCGCCTTGGCCTCCCAGAGTGCTAGGATTACAGGCATGAGCCACTGCGCCCAGCCTTAGAAGTCTGGATTTTTAAAAATAAAACAGGCCTGTGGACTAAATTTGACCCCTCAGTTATGAGTTTCTGATGCCTTTCAAAAATCTTTTGATCTGTTCTTAGCTATGTCTTAGAGAGATTAGTGACTCTCTGGGTTCTTGCATATTTAGTCTGAAAGATAAGTACCTCAGAGTCTTTGAGTTGAAAACCTTTAATATATGTAGTCTTACAAGGAGAAGAGGGTGGAGTTTGTATCTGACTCTTTGCCTATAATAGAATTGTATGCCAGCAACGTTCTTATTAGTTGGTATATGTGTACATTAAAAGGGAACGAATATGGTACTGAAGCTTCCTGAGCCCTTAGGATGGAATGTAAGGAGAAAAAATAAGGAAAAAACTGAAGCAGAGAATTGGATTAGTGTTGGATCAGAGAATGGGATGAAATTCATTGGTATTGTCATGAAGCAAATTTTGTATATAAGAATCTAGATTTAAAACTTTTAAAAAAATTTTTATTATTTTTTATAACAGTCCTAAACTAGAGACAGATTTTTAAAATTTTGACTATTTTAACATTGGCGTCACCATGAGAAATCATTAAAAGTAAGCTGTGTTAGAATATTATAAATGGTCATTGCTTCCTCTGCATTTAGGTGAAGCTTTTAAGTGTTGCTTGTAACTGGACTCTGTTCAGATTACTTGCTGTCATCTTTCATTTTACTATGGAAGGTTTCAAGCCTATGTGAAAGCAGAGAGAGCAGTATAGTGAACCACCATGTATTCATCACCCAATTTAAAACATTATCTTCTCCTGGCCAGTATTGATTCATTTATAGATACTTCCAGCACCCCCCTCCCCACTAAATTATCCTGAAAACAATTCCAGCATTATATCATTTTATCTGTAAATATTTCAATGCTATTAGGTTATTAAGTATGAAATGTCCCATTTCCTTAAGTACTAAGTTTGGTAGTTAATATCTATGACATTTCACTTTGAGGCTTCTTGTTTTATTTTTATTGTGAAGGTACATCCTCATTCTTTCAAATGCAGGTTTTGACTTGTGATTATCTTTCATATTTTTTAGAACAATTTTTATACAACCATAGGTATATCAAAAATTCATATTATTTTCAAATATGAGTTCTGTTGTGGAACAAGTACAACACAGACAGCTCAAAATATCAACAAAGTGTTTGGAAAGGATGTGGCTAATGAATACACAGTACGTTGATGGTTTAAAAAGTTCTGTTCTGGTAATTTTAATCTTAAAAATTAGCCATGCGGACGACCTTGGACCAAGGTGGAGGATGATAAACTGAAAACTGTAGTGGAAGTGAATTCATCTCAACCTA
This sequence comes from Propithecus coquereli, assembly GCF_000956105.1. Taxonomy (NCBI): domain Eukaryota; kingdom Metazoa; phylum Chordata; class Mammalia; order Primates; family Indriidae; genus Propithecus; species Propithecus coquereli. The sequence continues at coordinate 14,372,905 of NW_012148618.1, read as the reverse complement.
TGCATAAATTAACAAGGTTTGATGTTATTTTTCCAACAGTATTAGACCATTTAAAACAAATTGACAAGGTAAAGAAGCTGGATAAATAGGTACTACATAAATTAAAAAAATCAAAAGAAAAATTGTCTCGAAGCTTGCCTTTCTTTGCTGTCATGACATAAAGGCAAACCATTTCTACATTGTATTGTTATGTGTGATGAAAAATGGATTCTTTTTAACAACTGCAAGCATTCAGCACAATGGTTGAAGTGCCGAAACATAGTCAAAAACCAAATATCAAAAAAAGCTAATGGTGTCTCTTTGGTGGTCCAGTAGTGATATTATACACTACAGCTTCATAAAACCTAGTCAATTGATTACAGCAGATGTCTACTACAACTAAGTGGATGAAATGAAGAGGATACTTGCAGTTAAACAGCTGAGATTGATCATTAGAGACAGGCCAATCCTCTTACAAGACAATGCTCAACCACATGTCACCTGAATGCTGCTCATACTACAGAGACTGGACTCAGAAACTCTCTGTCATCTATCATATTCACCAGACCTTACACCAACTGACTACCACTTCTTCCAGGCTTTGGATCACTTACTACAAGAGAAAATATTCCGTTCTCAACAAGCTGTGAGAAACACCTTTCGTGATTTCATTCCTACTCGCTCTCCAGGCTTTTTCCTTTGCTGGCATAAACAAGCTACCATTAAGATGACAAAACTGTGTCAATAGTATAGATACATACTTCGATTAATTTTACTGGTTCTTGCTTGAGGTGTAATAAACTTAACTTTTGATTCAAAATCAGACATTTCATATTTAATGACCTAATATCTCTAAAAGAAGGATTCTTATTTTAATTAACCATATTACTATTATTATACTTTAGAAAATTAACAATGGTTCCTTGATGTCATCAAATATTCAGTGTTTAGATTTCTCTGATTGCCTCATAAATGTTTTTTTCAGTTTGTTTGAATCAAGATCTAAATAAGGTCTACATGTTGCATTTGATTGATAAGTCTCTTAAGTCTTTTTAAATTTAGAGTGCCCCTCTTTTTTTCCATTTTGCAGATTATTTGTTGAAGGAACTAGATTGTTGTATGATTTTCTACATTCTGGATTTTGCTAATTACATCTTTATGGTATTAAGTATAGTCCACTATCTATGTTATTTCCAGTGAATCTTCCTTGAAAAATTTAAATTATGCCAATTTGAAACAAGTATGAAGAATTTACATTTTGGTGTAAGGTGGTTTAGAGTTTAGGATGCAGAGAAAGAATTTTATTCCCTCTATGCCTAAAAGGATAATCTACAGAGGTACTTTTCCTTTCAAAACTAGCACAGTATCTTGCTTTAATATATTATCTTAGTCCTCAGAAGACCATGTCTCTGTTGAGCTGCGTCTGTGAAGCCCAGCAAGAGGATAAGGCTCGAAGTGAGGATCCCCCCTCCGCACCCATCAGGTAAGCATTATTTTCGTAGTATCTTCGGGACTACAGTGATTCATAAAATGGTTGGTACCAAAATCTAATACACACTGTGCTGTAGTTTGGATGTGGCTGCCAAAGTTCATGTGTTGGAAACTTAATCCCTCATGCAACAGTGTTGGAAGGTGGGGTCTTAGAGAGAGAATTAGGTCATGGGGCACTGCCCTCAAGAATGGATTAAGGCTGATATAGTGAGAGTGTGTTAGTTATAAAAGGGGAGAGTTTGGCCCCCTTTCTACCCTCTTGCATGTGCTCTTGCCATGTGATACCTTCCAGCATGTTACGATGTAATAAGAAGGCCCTCACTAGATGGCTGAGCAGATACTGGTGCCATGTCCTTGAACATCCCAGCCTCCAGAACCGTGAGCCAAATACTGTAACTCTCTCTCTTTTCTTTATAAATTGCCCAGTCTGTGTGGTATTCTGTTATAACAGCAAAAAACAGACTAAGACATACTGCTGTTTTGTGAGCTTGAGCTTACTTTTTTTTTTTTTTTTTTTTGAGACAGAGTCTCACGGTGTTGCCTGGGCTAGAGTGCCGTGGCGTCAGCCTAGCTCACAGCAACCTCAAACTCCTG
>NW_012148618.1:14329591-14370165 GCF_000956105.1 Propithecus coquereli | reverse complement strand
ACCATTCATAAAGTCAAATGAGACATCTTGACCTCCTCCCAAAGTGCTGAGATTATAGGTGTGAGCCACCTTGCTTGGCCATAATGTTTGCTTTTAACAGACTGTATTTCCCCTTAGTTTCCCACAGAGAAAATATGAGATGCTTAACATCCCAAATTTAAAGTTTTTCAGACTTGATGGAATTGATTTTCCCATAATTTCATTACTCCATAATCTTTTAGAACAGCTTTGAAGCAGAAAAAATTTGAGTTGCATGTGTTTTTACTCCATTTAAATAATTAAAGAATATCTTGTTTGGAATCTATGATTCTTAGTATAGGCAAATAAGCAATGGCAATGGAAATAAACTTGTAATTTCATTATGAGGTAGTGTCTTTGCTTTTGTAATTAGACAATGTGATAATGTTTTGTTAGTAGGTATATCCTTAGTAGTATTGGTAGCGTAATTTCTATGTGCATTATTAATAGAAATATTTAGAAGAAACATATCAGTGCTTTTTCTGGGCATTCTGTTTATTAAATGTGAACTTGTTGATATTCTTGGGACTCAAATGTCTCTGGTGGTAAGGAAATCATATTTTCTATTGTGTTGAAAGCTTGGTAGATGAAATGCCACTTCATGTGATTCCAAAAGTAGTGTAATGGCCCAGCTATTACTAAACTTATTGATGGCATTTTATTGCCTTCCTTTTTTTATTAGAGTATCTTAAAATAGAGGTGCCAAGATGTTAGTGATACTGTTTCACCTTGGTAGAACAAGGACCGGGGAATCTAGCTGTATTTGTTTCAAGTTGCTTCATAGACAGAGCTATATGCAGAAGAAAATAGTTAGAATTTTGTTAAATATGGAGATTTATTCTTCCCTGTTTCACTTTGGATTAATTTTATCCAAGCTTTTTCTGCTAAAGTTTGCTTTTTTAGCATCAGTTTCTGAATCTGGCGTATAGTGACCAGAGTAGAATTGTGTAGCTGGAATTAATGGAGAAGATGGAAGTGTGGCATTTCTTTATAATTTATTGGATTTCCCTTGCTTCCAAAGCTCTTTTCTGGTACTAAAGATTCCTTCTTTATTGCTTCTTGGGATGTTAGTATACATCTTTATGGTGGATTTTTCTTGATTGCTTTACTTATGTCTAAGGATTTATAAACGATAGGAGTAGGGCAGCACTTATATGTTCCATTTAAGGCTTTGTTTTTTCTCCTGTTTTTCTATTTTGATCTTAATCAGCAAACTTGTCAACCAAAACAATATTTGTATGAACCTGAGGGAAAATGACTGTAATTTTAACATTAATCATATGGACCAATGCTAACATGAGAATGATAAATATCAAAATTCTGATATTTGATAGGAATCTGCTGAATACTGCTAATGTTGCAGCGACACCTTTGGTCTTTAGAGAGAGAAGAGTTCTGATTAACTCTTCGGAGGGCAAAAAAAAAAAAAAAGCAACCTAATATTTGTCTCTTGAGGGAAAAGAAAAGTCCAGAATAAAACAGAATTGAATAAACAGCTTCTGAAATGTCTTAGTCTCTTTGGGCTGCTGTAACAAACGACCATAAACTGGGTGGCTTATTTATAAACAACAGAAATTTATTTCTCACAGTTCTGGAGGCTAGAAAGTTGTAGATCAAAGCACTGACAGATTTAGTGTCTGGTGAGGGTCTGCTTCCTGGTTTATAAGCTGTCTTCACATGGCAGATGGGGGCAAGGGAACTCTCTGAGGTCTCTTTTATAAAAGAGCGTTAATCTCATTCATAAGGACTTTACCTCCTAATACCATCACCTTGGAGGTTAGGATTTAATTTATGAATTTTTTTAAACGGGGACACACAAAGATTCAGCTCAGGCAGTAGTCCCCAACCTTTTTGGCACCAGGGACTGTTTTCGTAGGAGATAATTTTTCCATGGGCTAGGGAAGGGGGAATGGTTTCGGGATGATTCAAGTGCATTACATTTATTATGTACTTTATTTCTATTATTATTACATTGTAATATATAATGAAATAATTATACAACTCATAGTAGGTTGGGGATCCCTGGAAAATGTGAAAGCTTATTTGGGGTTGGAAACAATGGTAATTGAATTCTTGAAATGATTAATCAAGGCCTGCCCCTCTGGCTTTTAAATCACTTTCATTGTTGCTTAGCCGTTGATATGTTAGATGTCTTAAAGATTCAAACATGAATATTCAGTTCATATTGAAAATGAACTGAGTCTCTTTAATTTCTTTGTCTTATGCAGCTAATATTGATTGAGCATCAGCTGTGCTTAGTACATATATGATCATTTATAACCTTTTTAAGAGGTAGGTGCTACTCATGAATCTCCTGGTGATTGTATTCTTATCTCTTCGTCATTGGACAATACATCCTCATTTAGTTGAGGTTCCTAAGAGATAAGATACAAACTACAATAACCAAATGTATGCTAAGCTCTTCTTGGTTCAAACTCTATTTCAAATCCCTCTTTGATGTTCTGTTCTGGTAAGCTGAGCTAAACAATATAGAAACCTCAGAAACTTCTCCTTTTCTCCTCTTTCAGGAGCCAAAGCAGAGCAGAGCAAGACCTAGAGAGCTCTCCATTCTTCCTTTACTCTTTCTGCTTAGGCAAGCTCAGATCCTAAGGATGTCTCCCAAATAGGAGACAGCCCCAGCTCTATCTTACTCTGGACAAATACTTAAAGCAACATATGACATAGTTTCTAGGCCCCTTATCCTTGCTGTTATCTTCTGGGTATATCTCATTTTATGCCTTGTGAAATGCCACATCCAAAACTGAAACAGATATTCCAGATGTAGTCTTAGCATGCTCAGTTCAGAATGGATTCTTTTTATCTTTATTTTGGCTATTGTACATGTAATGTAGCCTAAGAATGCATTCATTTATGTTTATTTAATCAGCGGGTAGATTTTGTACTTAGTTGATTCAGAGAACATTCATTAAAAGTACATGCGTTAAGCACTAATTTTATATTAAGCCCTGAGTTAGGTGTTTTAAATATAAAGATGAATTAAGATGTGAATGTTCAGTTTCTGTGTAACCTGCTGACTTGGGCCTTTTTATTCTGGAGAATTGTTAAGGACATTTAAGAATGCTCCTAGTCACCTCAGAAATCATGATACCTGGTTTGTAGGAGACATTCAGCAAATGTTTATGGGATAAATAAGCACTGATACTCAAGTGGAAACACTTATGAAAAGAAATGGGTGATATCTTGAGAACTGTCTTGAGGAACCAAGGCATTCTGAAATGTTTAGCTGTAGATATATCAGTATAGCTAGCAAAATTCTAATCTACCTACAACTTTATCCTTTACAGATTGGATTTCTTTTCCTAAAATTATTGGTCAGGAGGGGACAAACAATATCTAAAATGCTAGGAGTCGGTCAAGGAATGTTAGAACCATTCATAAAGTCAAATGAGACATCTTGACCTAATAGATCTTTTCAAAGTGGATCCCTAAGCTATCTTTCTTTGTCTGATTTCAATAATGGGTTTATATTTTTTTGTTTACTTCATTTTCCTATGTCAAGTTTCAGAGTTCATAGCTAGTGATGGGAAGAAATTTTATAACTATTGTCATGGTGCAATTGTCCTATCTCCCCATTATTTTTTCATAGGAATGAAATTATGATGAGAGGCCTTACAAGGTGATATAATTGCCCACCTAAATTTCTCCTTTCCCTATATTTTTCAAATTGTCAAAATATGGTTCCCTCTTGCCACTATCCACATGCACACATGTACACATACACGCTCTTGCTTACTTCACATGGTTTCTTTATGTTTCATTTTCAGGGGGAACTTGCTCCATTTTCCAAGTACTCAAGAAGAAGAGGAGGAGAAAGAAAAATTGGATGGTGACCAAAGAATCAGGCAGAGTCAACAGCCTATGAAACCCATTAGTCCTGTTAAGGAGCCTGCTTCTCCTGCCTCCCAGCACATGGCCACACAGGAGCCATCCAGTCCTCAAGGAGAAGCAATGGAGACAGATGTGTTAGAAGGCCATAAAGAAAGACAGAATACCAATAAGGAAAAACCTAGTAAGGCCTTGATTGAAAGGCCCAGCCAAAATAACATAGGAATCCAAACTATGGAGCGTTCCTTATGGGTCCCAGAAACTGTTTCAGCAGCAACCCAGACTGTAAAGAATGTGTGTGAACAGGGGACCAGTACAGTGGATCAGAATTCTGGAAAACAAGATGCCACAGTTCAGACTGAGAGGGGGAGTGGTGAGAAACCAGTCAGTGCTCCTGGAGATGATACAGAGTCACTCCATAGCCAGGTGAGAGAACATATTGGGGTGCATCAGAGGCCCTGTTTTTGGCTCTCTGGGTTCTCAGAATTTAAGTTGTGGCACTTCTGCCTTCTACTTCTAACTTAACAGTTTTGTACAAAACAGTGGTTAAAAGACAAAAACAATTTTTCCAAGATAGAGATAGAGTAGTGAAAATTGTGAGTAGCTATAATCAATAGATAGTCTTTTACGGAAAATAGAATAGTGCTAGAGTTTGTCAAGTAGATCTTTACTGGAAAAGAAAGCCAGGGATACAGTCTAGATCTTACAATATTATTCTATGTTCAGTCTTTTCCTTCTCCATCATTTTTCATCTTCCTTTCTAGCTACCAAGCTAATTACTTCTCCCCTAAGTCTGTTTTGCCATGCTTCCCAGGAACTCAAAGAGTAGAAAGTAAAGGAGGAAGGAGAAGCATGAGGGATAGTGTATTTCAGTATTGGAAACAGAAAGAACAATAACAGGAATAAAAAGGTGGGGAAAAGTCCCCAGGTGACTAAGGACTGCAGAAGACAGGCTAAGAGTAGAGATAATGGAAGGACAAGGATTGGGGCTGATGAAAGTGAGGCTGGAGGAAGAATAGCTTCCTAGCAATAGGGTAGGGAAGTATTGGTGCCAGTAAAAATTGAGTAGGTAAGAGGATAAGAAGTGATAGTAGAAATGTATGTGTTAACAAATAAGTGGAAGTTCACAAAATTTTATCATGGGATCCATGGCAGAGAAAATTTGGAAGTTACTGTTACAGTAGTCTCCCCTCATCAGAGGTTTTACGTTTCATGGTTTCAATTACCTGCAGTCGACCACAGTTGATTCCAAAAATATTAAATGGGAAATTCTAGAAATAATTTGTAAGTTTTAAATTGCATGCTATTCTGACTAGCATGATGAAATCTCCTGCACTATTTGTAGGACATAAGTCAGTGCTAGTAGAAAAGCACATCAGCCTACTTTGATATTCCTTAAACTTCCATTTATGTGTCAAGTGGGCATGGAACCAGGTTTTCTATGAAGGCAAAGTGTGGTTTTATTTTTGTTTCCTTCCCTTAATAATGGTAAGAGTCTCAGGTTATTTATCTTCACAGAGACCTCTTTTCAGAAGACTATTTGAAGAGAGTAAGCATAGCTTTCTTTTTATCTGCCTCCTTTCCCTTTTCTCCTTTCTTACTCTGTCAAATATGTTTAAGTGTCTCTATTGAAGTGATCATGTGTATGGCTTTTGTAATTAGAAGAATATAGGGAAGCTTCTTGGCTGCATTTCAGGAATATGTAAAGCACTGAAATCTTTTAGACTGTGTGATGCAGAGATTGACCCTCTCTGTAGTGGAGAACAGTCAAACTGTGTGTGTATAGGCAGGAAGTCTAGGCTTACATGGTTCTGATGCATGGGCTCCCTGATGATTGAGGTGTGACAAACCTTTGCTCTAATCATTCATTAACCAGAGTTGTGTGTGTAGAAATATTTTAAAGAACTGGCTGAGTAAGATTCCATGCTTTTGATTTCATTTATATTTATTCACATAATTTACATATTTTCATTTTAGCCAATATTTCACTCTTTCCAGTTCCCAGGGTGGAATGGGGAATATTCAGGTAAATTATTGAAAGTTTTAGGTGAATTTAGGTAAATTACCACCACATTGTCAGGAAAAATGTAGAATTACCATTATTACATTGGTACATATAATTCTTTTTAAAGTCTTGGTTACTTCGATATTGAATGCTGAAAGTAAAATCAGCCTACCATGGGGAAAATAAGGTAGGACACAAAACTATATTTCCCCCTCAGAATTACAGAGCCAATAGAGTAGGGGATAGGAGAGTGAGGATGTAAGTAAATGTGATAATAGGTGTTATGAGAAAACATATTTCTTAAGAAATACAGAACTGAAATTCTAGCACTTGTTATCAGCCATAGGCAGGTCCTAGGCAATATAGGCTGGAAGGCTCAAAGAAAGGAATGATTAGAGGTAGTAAATAGGGCTTTTAAGACCTGATTTGCTGGCTGGGTGCAGTGGCTTATGCCTGTAATCCCAACACTTTGGGAGCCCAAGGCGGGAGGATAGCTTAAGGCCAGCAGTTCAAGACCAGCCTGGGCAACATAGAGAGACCCTGTCTCTACGAAAACATTTTTAGAAAACTAGCCAGGCATGATGGCATGTGACCAGCTACTCAGGAGGCTGAGGCAGGGGGATCCCTTGAGCCCAGGAGGTTCAAGGTTGCAGAGTGCCAGTGTACACCAGCAAAAAAAAAAAAAAAGAAGATCTAATTTGCTAACTAGTCATCTTTTAAAAATTATCCAGATCTTACTAAAGCATGTACTCAGGGGCTATTTGTAAATACAAAATTATGAACAAGAAATTATGAATCTGGGTGCTATTTTAGTTAAACCCAGTTGTTCATTTGAAGGTAGTCTTAATGTGTTGTGTTTCTGTAAATCAGAGATAGTACGTATGAATTTTTTCAGAAATATTGAATGAATTATACCTGTCCTGAATTTTCCAGCAATTATTTGTCTAATACAGTCAGTACCTGGCTCCCATAATTTGTTCAAAAAATATTTGCTTAATGTTTTTTGAGTGAAAGACGTTCAGTCTTCCTAAATAATATTATGTGACAGTTGTCATAAAAATGTAGGATCTTACTGAAGCCTACATTATTCTTTATAGTAGAACTAGCTACAAAATCTTAATTTAATGATGTTTTCTGCTACAGGACACTAGTTCTAACTAAATCTATTCTTTGGAATAGATTAAATATTTTACAATTCTAGAAAAATCAATGTACCTTGTTCCGGTAATAAATAAACTTTAGTTTTCACTTACTAATGCAGGAAAACAGACTGCACTGAGATTACACAAAACCAGAATAATACATCGGTTAAAGGACTAAAGAATGCCTTCTTTTTACCTAAAGAGCTTTTCAAAGTGTAAACTCATTTACTAATTGACAAGTCAGCATCAATTTCAGAAGGAATATAGTTTTAAAATAATGTACTTTTAGGTGTCAGAGGTTCACCTAAATATCCCTAGGTATAAGTGCTAGATGTTATGATTTTGATTTAGACAGAAATAGGTCATTTTAGGTCATACTTATACAAATTCCTCTTAGCCTCTGACTATACAGCTGATCTATCCCTGGTGTTATCCGTAATGGAAAACAAAATAGCTGGAAAATTCTATCACACTAGATTCAGGGAACCTCTAAATAACGCTCACTATGAAGAAGTTGATTTGTGATTTTGACAGTTTGCATTGAGACCTGTGCTTGTGTTCTGTATCTTCTGTCACAGGGAGAAGAAGAGTTTGATATGCCTCAGCCTCCACATGGCCATGTCTTGCATCGTCACATGAGAACGATCCGTGAAGTACGCACACTTGTCACTCGTGTCATCACAGATGTGTATTATGTGGATGGAACAGAAGTAGAAAGAAAAGTAACTGAGGTAATATATACCCTGGGTCTCTGTGGCAAGTTTCTTTCTGTAGAAAAATCATCTTGGCTTTCCACCCCATCCCCCATTCCCATGCAACTAGCTACTAACACTTTGTTTTCTTTCATCTTTTTAGTAGGAAAGATATAAGAACTGGGTTAGAAATTAGAGGTCCTACAACCTATGTCTTCCTCAACCATGGGCTTGCTGTTTGACATTTGGTTAGTTATTTTTAACCAGTCCCATTATGCTTTCTTTTCCGTAAAGAACAGATTGATAAATCTCTGTAAAATCTCTCTTATGTATAAATAGAAAGATTTTATGTATTTTTAAAAATCTTTGGAAACTCAAATGAAGTTTAGAACTCTGTTTAGCTACATATGTTTTCTCATTGTTTCTCATTGTTTTGTTTTGAGACAGAGTCTCACTGTGTTGCCCGGGCTAGAGTGCCGTGGTGTCATCCTAGCTCACAGCAACCTCAAACTCCTGGGCTCAAGCAATCCTCCTGCCTCAGCCTCCTGAGTAGCTGGGACTACAGGCATTCGCCACCATGCCCGGCTAATTTTTTCTATATATTTTTAGTTGTCCAATTAATTTCTTTCTAATTTTAGTAGAGACAGGGTCTCGCTCTTGCTCAGGCTGGTTTCGAACTCCTGAGCTCAAACAATCTGCCCGCCTCGGCCTCCCAGAGTGCTAGGATTACAGGCGTGAGCCACCGCGCCCGGCCTGTCACATATTTTTAGAACTCTGTTTAGCTACATATGTCTTCTCATTGTTTTGTCACATATTTTCATGTCTACTCATTGTGTTCTTTCTTTGTCTCATCCATGTGGGTGGTCATGGACCTGTTGGTAAGAGATGCACCTTTATTTTTTAGTGGGATTCATTATAAACTCATTTCCAATGTCAGCATTATATTGAAATTTATTGACTGTTTGTTATACAGTATAGTATAATACACTGACTTCGTTTAGATCGAATACAGGCTGAGATTAGACAGATTTTCTAGTATAAAAAATCTGGGGCTTTTGTTGGTACATATGTTAAGATCTAGAAAGCATTTTATTAATAAGAGGCACAGTTATTTTCTTCCTCCTTTTTTTTCTTCCTTCACCCACTTTCCTTTAAATCTGCCTGTTAGCCATGCAGGAAATCTCAGGGAGAGTTAAACTCTGGTATATAGTTTTATTAAATGGAACATGTTACTGCTGTTGTTCAATAATGGGCCGCTATGGCCCTTTTGTCAGATAACATTTGACATTAGTTTGAGAAACTGTTTTTTTTTTTTTCTTTATTTGTTGTATACCAAATCCCAGAAATATTTCTTTTAAAATACTGGTTCGTCTTCATTTTTTTGATGTTTTAAAAACATTTTTGTGGAATTTTTTTCATGTTATTTTTAGAAAAATTATGAAAACCAATTTGCCTTTATGAAAAATTTTTATAACTATTGTCCACATTGAACTTTGTGCAAGATATACTATATGAAGTATTATATATATTACTTCATTTAGTATTTTATATGGTGCTTTCTAAAGTATATTTCTGGAAACAGCAAGCCTGTTAGATAGTCTTGGGTGGGGGGAGTTCTGTGGTTATACGTCAGTTTGAGAAACACCAAATGCTGTATCATAGTCCATTTTCTGTTGCTGTAACTGAATACCTGAGACTGGGTAATTTATAAAGAAATGAAATTTCTTTTTTTTAAATTTTTATTTAGTTATTTATTTTTTGAGACAGAATCTGGCTTTGTCTGGGCTAGAGTGCTGTGGCCTCAGCCTAGCTCATAGCAACTTTAAACTCCTGGGCTCAAGCGATCCTCCTGCCTCAGCCTCCCCTGGGACTACAGGCGCACACCGCTATGCCTGGCTAATTTTTTCTATTTTTAGTAGAGATGGCTGCTTGCTCAGGCTGGTCTTGAACTCCTGACCTCAAGCGATCCTCCCGCCTCAGCCTTCCAGAGTGCTAGGATTACAGGCGTGAGCCATGGCAACCGGCCTAAGAAATTTATTTCTTAAACAGTTCTGGACGCTTAGAAGCCCAAAATTAAGGGGCTGCATCTGGTGAGGGCCTTCTTGCTGGTAGGGACTCTCTACAGAGTCTCAAGGCAGCACAGGGCATCACATGGCAGGGGGCTCATGAGAGAACCAAACTGGCTTTTATAACAGACACACTCTGGTGATGACAAGTGTACTCCTGTGATAACCCATTATTCCATCAGTTTGTTGATCCACCAATGGATTAATCCATTCATGTGACTCAATCACCTCTAAAACGTCCTACCTCTTATTACTGTTACAATGGAGATTAAGTTTCAACATGATTCGAGGGGACAAACCATAGCAATATACTGTTAACCATCATGCCCCTCCCCCACCATGGAAATTCACATATTACCATATTAAAGATTCTAAGTCCTTTAGTAAAGATACCTATTTTATTCTGTTTAACCTAGCACTGCCGAAACTTATTTGACCATTGAACATTTTTAAAAAGTAATACCTATTATACCCCTATGGAACATAGTTTGGGAAATGCTACCATGATAATATATAAAATAATAATAGTGACTACCATTTATTGAGTGGTTACTGTGTGCCAGGCATTATTCTAAGAACTTTAATAAATTAATTTAATCCTCAGAACCATGGTATGAGGTAGATATAGTTGCACATGTGCATATGCATATGCAAATGTGGAAACAGAGGCATAGCAAATTAAGATAAGCCACTGAGAATGATGACAGAAGCAGGGATAGGGGAGGGCAGGGTGGCTGTGAACCAAGAGCTAAGGTCTTCATGCATGAGAGAGAGTGATTGGGAGGATGTTGGTAGATAACAACAAGGGACGGGGAAAGGCAAATGTTGGTTTGGTAGGAGCCAGAGGTGGGGAGATAGAAATGGTTTGTAAATGGCCAACAAGGAGCAAGGAGGTCTATCATCTCAAAACTCTTGAATGGGGGTTTGGTGAAAGAAACCAGCCTCCGTTAGAGAGCTGTAGGGGATGTGAAATGCCTTAAGGATATCCAGGATTCCATTCATTGAAGGCAGAGACATGGAAAGAGGATCATATATTGAGTTTTGGATGTGTTGGGTTCAGGTGTCTGTGGTACATCCAAGGGAAAGAGTTTAGCAGGAATTGGTTATCTCTAAGTTTGGAGCTGAGTAACCATCATATTGGTGGTAGATAGGCAGGGATGAGTGTGGTGAGACTAGCCAAGGAGAGGATGTAAGAGTGAGAAAAGGAATGAGAACAGAGTCCTGGGAAATACCAATTTTAAAGGTACAGGCAGAAAAAGAGGAACTCAAAAAGAAACATAAATATAAGTAGCCAAAGAGGGAGAGTGAAAGGAAGAGAAAGAGATTTTATGGATTTTAAAGGAAGACAGATTTTCAAGAAGGGGAGAGGTACAAAATAATTATTTAATCATTTTATAGTATTATCTAAATATATATGTATGTGTGTGCATTGCATATTGTCTCCCCAGAGAGATTACAAACTCTTTAAGAGAAGAATCTATCTTATACTTTTCCATATCCTCTCTGACAATTTGCATAATATTGCATGAACATTCTAGACTAGGAAGGCAAATAGGTAGCACCCATGGTATAATTTCTCTATACTGTGCACATAGAGAACTTTGCTGACTGGTCCTAGAACCTTTCCCCACTAAACCTGGGATTTAGCCTCAGAAGCCTTTTTAAAACTGAACTCCAGGCAACCACTACCAATCCATCAGAGTGGGCATGTGAGATAAAGCCAGTTTGACCTTCTTGTGGTCAGTAGATACTGAAAACTCATATATACTTTGATATAACCTTTTAGTTCTTGTCTTCATTTTTCCAAATGGTAATATTACTTTTAGCCTATTTTTGCCTATACTTTACTATTTCCTCAATCACTTACTAAAAGGTATCTAAAGTAACTAATGTCGCACCACATGTACTCACCATCAAATTGGTATTAACTGATCAACACATAAGTGCACATAGAATGACATTTATTGAATGTCGGGCAGGGGGGAGGGGGAGGAGGGGACGGGTATATGCATATACAAAGAGTGCGATGTGCACCATCTGGGGGATGGACACGCTTGAAGCTCGGACTTGGGGGCAAGTGGGGGCAAGGGCAACATACATAACCTAAACATCTGTACCCCCATAATAAGCTGAAATAAAAAAAAAAATAACTAATGTCCTTAAACATGTCATGCTGCCCACTGTTAATGAAGTACCTAGAAGGGCGCCTGACCACTTATTTTGACCTTTCACCTACCTACCTCCTTACCTGTCTTCTCTCAGACAGGGAATTACCTCTCTGGTAGCCAAAGGTTGTGAACTTGTCCAATAAAAAGATAATTTAACTTACCTCAATATAGTGGTCTCTTTCTTCTCAGTCTAGTACCATCTTTATTTTTTATCGAGATATAATATATTCCCAATAGAATGAACAGATCTTAAATGTTCAGTCTAGTGGCTTTTGACAATTTTATTTAACCATTTCTCAAAACAAATATAATAGAGCATTTCTATTATTCCAAAAAGTTTCCCCCTGATGACTACCTTTCTGAATTGAAATGTCTTGCCATCTCTGGGATTTTCCAACCTTCACAGTAGCATGATGTTATTGTGGCTTCTTTTAGCTTTTTCTGCATTTCTTCCTTGCAGGAGACTGAAGAGCCAGTCGTAGAGTGTCAGGAGTGTGAAACTGAAGTTTCTCCTTCGCAGACTGGGGGCTCCTCAGGTGACCTGGGGGATATCAGCTCCTTCTCCTCCAAGGCATCAAGCTTACACCGCACGTCAAGTGGGACGAGTCTCTCAGCCATGCACAGCAGTGGCAGCTCAGGAAGAGGAGCCGGACCACTCAAAGGGAAAACCAGCGGGACAGAACCCGCAGATTTTGCCTTACCCAGCTCCCGAGGAGGCCCAGGAAAACTGAGGTGCAGACAGGGTCTCCAGAGAGAGAGCCACAGCAGGGGCAGGGTTGCTGACATTTAATATGACAGGAAAAGGGGAGTAATGGGAAATTCCCCATCCTTGATCTGGGATAAATCAACTCCTCTTCCTCCCCATTTGTTCCTCTTCTGTATTAGGTTCACGTGGGAAGTAGGGTAGAGGCCTGTGGGAGGTAGACTTTGTTGACAAGCCCCTGAGAAAATGCAGAAAAACAGGCGAGGGGACTTTGGGAATGCTGGGCACATGCTCCTACCACCCCTATATTCTGCATCCTACACGTTTTTAGTTGGGAATACAGGAAGTTTGGAGTAGTGGCCCCAATTTGATGTATCCCCTAGCTTTTTGTTATCCTTTGCAGATTTCCAGAGCCTAAAGTAGAGAAGGCAGGGCAGAAATGGGTGTGCTGTTTCAGAGGGCAGCAGTAGGAAGCGTTGTCAGGGGGAACAGACTTATACAGAGGAGGATGTCCTTTATGTATTATCCCACACTCCCCACTCCCTGGTTGAGATTTTCGTGGTGGGTGTGTGAACCAGCTTCCTACTGCCCTGGAAGCCCAGCACATGTAGGCCTGGCTTGTAGTCTGGAGGGCCAAGGGGAGACTGTGAAGAAAGGATTCAGTAGCAGGTGCTGTCAGACTAACCTATCTTCATTCTCTAGTCCTAGAAAAGGGGTCAGTCAGACAGTGTGTGAGGAGGATGGTGATGCAGGCCTTGGCATCAGACAGGGAGGGAAGGCTCCAGTCACACCTCGTGGGCGCGGGCGAAGGGGCCGCCCGCCTTCTCGGACCACTGGAACCAGGTACCCGGGTAGTGTGAGATATACTTAGTCTATCGTTCAGGAAAAAAAAGGGACTAGAGAGAAGCGAGGGGAATAGAGAGTATGTGGGGTGTCAGGAGGGATAAGAGGGGCCCACACTGACTGGGGAGTGGGCAGGGATCAGAGTAAGGCCACTGAGAGACCAGGCTCGTGCCTGTGATGGGGTTATCGAAGAATGGGCTAAAGAGACCCATGGACAAAGGAGTGGGGAAGTTGGTAGATATGTACTTCTACCTTCTTATTCTCACTGCCTTCTCCTATCTCTTATCTCTCTTTAGAGAAACAGCAGTGCCTGGCCCCTTGGGCATAGAGGACATTTCACCTAGCATGTCACCAGATGATAAATCCTTCACCCATATCGTGCCCCGAATGCCAGACTCCACCAAACGAGCAGACATGGGTGCTGGTGCTTTGCGTCGTAGTGACTCTCCAGAAATTCCTTTCCAGGCTTCTGCTGGCCCCTCTGATGGCCTAGATGCCTCCTCTCCAGGGAACAGCTTTGTAGGGCTCCGGGTTGTAGCCAAGTGGTCATCGAATGGCTATTTTTACTCTGGGAAAATCACACGAGATGTTGGAGCTGGGAAGTATAAATTGCTCTTTGATGATGGGTACGAGTGTGATGTGTTGGGCAAAGACATTCTTTTGTGTGACCCCATCCCGCTGGATACTGAAGTGACAGCCCTCTCGGAGGATGAGTATTTCAGTGCAGGTAATAAAAGAAGCAGAGTCTATAGAGATTTTCTGTGCCCTGGGGCAATACTCTTATTATGTCAATAATTACCAAGACATTCACTTCATCCCGATTACTTTTCTGAGGCTTCTAAAGTTAGAAATTCCATTCTTGCCATACTGGTTTCTCTTGCCACTGGCTTTTTATTTGTTCGTTTGTTTTCAAATAAACTTATTTTGGAATAATTTTAGATTCAGAAAATTTGCCAAGTACAGAGTGCTGCTTGTACATGGAGTTCCCATATTCCCCTCACCACCCTCCGTATTGTTGACATATTAGCATGGTACATTTGTCAAAACTAAAAAAACTAACCTTCGTTCATTACTATTAACAAAACTCCAGGCTTTATTTGGATTTCATCAGCTTTTCCATAATGTCCTTTTTCTGTTCTAGGATCCAATCCAGGATACCACATTGCATTTACTCATCACGTGTCCTTTGGTCTTCTCTGATTTGTGACAATTCCTCAGTCTTTTGTTTTTCATGACCTCAAAATTTTGAGGAGTACTGGTCAGGTATTTTGTAGACTGTCCTTCAATTTGAGTTTGTCTGATGTTTTCTCATTAGACTGGAGTTAAGAATTTTTTTAAAAGGATGCCACAGAGGTGAATTGCCTTTCTCATCATATCATATAAGGGCGGGGTGAGGTATTTAATGTCCACACGACATCACTGGTGATATTAATCTTCATCACTGGTTAAGGTTACATTTTCCAGCTTTCTCCACTTTAAAGTTAGTGATTTTCCCATTCCATACCCCATTCTTTCACCATTGGCTTTTGAACCTAACTATCTCCTTTCTTGGGAACCCAGAAGGTGAGTATGGCAGATATATTAAGATATTTTTGCTTAGGAAGAAGTTGTTAGTGCTGTGTTTGTATGCCTGCACATCCACCACTTATTTTCTGGTTTAAACAATGGTGCCTTTTTTATTTTTGATGTAGCCGGTATTGGTGATGGTGAGAGATTTGTGTTTGTCATTACTGTTTCATGTGCTAGTTGTTTGAATATGTTGTGTCATCTCTATGAACTAATTTGAAGACACCTATCTGTGTTGAGTTTGTCATTTAAAAACATCCTTCCTGGGGATGTTTTTGAACATGGATTGGGATACAGTGGGCAAAGTGCCTTTCTATTAAAGTCTCTCCAGGCTGCCTTATATTTGGAATTCCCTGAGTAGTTGCTGTTTGCCCCTTCATTTCAGTGTGAAATGGGCCGACCACTTTACCTTCTAGTTCTGGATAACATCATTAGCTATATTCGGCATTGGTTAGGAGTAGCACATGGATTGGGTCTTTTATGACTTGCGACTCATAGTTTGTGTGTATCAAATGCATTCATTCTCCTTTCAGGTGTAAAACCACTTTTGGAGGTCCACATTTGGCCCTTTTAAGACAAAGATAGTCAATTCTGTATCTAGAGTAAATCATGGCATCAAGGAGTAGGGATTCTGTATCCAGTTTATTGAGGCTATCTACTAATGTCAACACTAGACTGCTTCTAGTTCTAGTAGCTCTTCATTAGTGTAAAGTGCATTGTTGGCCTCAGGCTTCTTTGTGCTTTTGAGGTAGTCTTTGTGATTTAGTTTGGTAATAGAGATTTAAGCTAGGAGATGAACGAGCAAGGGCAAAGAGAGTGATTCTGCGGCATAGATAAAGAGAGAACCAAGGTTTGCTTTTGCCTCTATATTCTTTTGCTTGTGTGGGATAGGCTCTGAGTTTCTTTTAGCTCTTCACTCAGGCACAGGCTAATGGGAGAGAATGAGAAACGGACCCTTCTGTTTATAGGAATGAAAAAGTATTCATAGTAATGCTTTATTTTTATATGGTATATGTGGGGGGGGTGTGTTTATATCTGTATAGTGTGTGTTTATTGTTTATTGATTTATAGAGGGGAAACTGTTCTCTTTCACAGGATTGAAAATGAGTCTTGCCCAAGATCACACAGCTTGGTGGTAGCAGAATTAGGTCTAGGCTCAGGTCTTCTGAATTCTGACCTAGTTTCTATTTATACCCTAACTTGTGTTTCTTCTTACCCAAAGGCCTTAGCCTCAGGTTCTGAATCATAGCAAGAGTAGGAAAGTACCTAATCAAGAGGGAAGATTAGGCAGGAGAAGCAGGATCTATTTTTTTTCCTTTCTTTGTTCCGTATCTCTATTTTTTTTTTTTTTAGAGACAGGCTCTCGCTCTGTCACCCAGGCTGGAGTACAGTGGCATTGAACCTAGCTTACTGCAGCCTTGAATTCCTGGGCTCAAACAAAGCAATCCTCCTGCCTTAGCCTCCCAAGTAGCTAGGACTACAGGCACATACCACCATGCTTGGCTATTTTTAAATTTTTTGTAGAGATGGGTACTTGCTATGCTGCTCGGGCTGGTCTGGAACTCCTGGCCTGAAGCAGTCCTCCCACTTCAACCCTACAAAGTGTTGGGATTACAGGGGCGAGCCATCGCATCTGGCAATATTTCTCTTCTTAATTTTGCTACATATACAAACACAAACACACATAGTATGCTCTTTCTTAGAATATCATTTTTCACCTACTGCTTAACTCAAAACTTTTCACTCAGCCTCCAACGGAACCAAGAAGAAAAGGTTTAGTAAGTTATAATGGAATTGTTAAGAAATTACCTGCCATTTCACTTCAAAGGAACCATCTGAACTACCAACACATAAAGGCTGTCTTTGGGAGGCTTTATTTTATAACTGAAGGCCTCCTTGTGTCAAGAAACTTTCCCAGTGTAGTAGCTACATCAGTCCTAAGTATTGTTACTGTTTGAGTTGACAGCTAGAAATTTAAGTCCTAACTTCAGTCTACTATTGGATCTCTAAATTCTCCTAGTCAAGCCTGCTTTCCAGAGCCCTGTGAGAAGGTGTTAAACAGCCTAAAACAAAGGTAAGCTGCTTTTATGTTTTTCCCCTCAGGAGTGGTGAAAGGGCATAGGAAGGAGTCTGGAGAACTGTACTATAGCATTGAAAAAGAAGGTCAAAGGAAGTGGTATAAGCGAATGGCTGTCATCCTGTCCTTGGAGCAAGGAAACAGACTGAGAGAGCAGTATGGGCTTGGCCCATATGAGGCAGTAACGCCCCTCACAAAGGCAGCAGATATCAGCTTAGGTAAGACCTTTGCTTCCTGAACTGCTTTTGGGTTCCTGTTTTGCCTACAGTGGGAGGAGTGGTTTTTGGAGCAATCAGTAATGTTTCCCTAACTCTTACTATTCGTATATGTGGCTTATCAGATGATGATGAGCTGTCATTTTTTAGAGCTACGGCCTTATCTGTTTCCTTCATAGTACCAAACAAAAAGTCCTTAGGGTTTTTCTGGCTTCTGCAGTTCTATATGGGACTAAACACATTTCAGTCATGGCAAAGACTAGAAGAGAAAATAAGGCCTTAAAAAGAGGCTTCTTGCCCTCATGGGAAGTAGGGGAAAGGGCACTGTGGTATCTGAATTGGGCTCTGCTCTGCTTCTTAGAGTTCAGAGCCTCAGACCATGAGATTTGACCACTTTTTGATTTAACCTACTATAGACAATTTGGTGGAAGGGAAGCGGAAGCGGCGCAGTAACATCAGCTCCCCGGCCACCCCCACTGCCTCCAGTAGCAGCAGCACAACCCCTACCCGTAAAATCACAGAAAGTCCTCGTGCCTCCATGGGAGTTCTTTCAGGCAAAAGAAAACTTACCACTTCTGAGGAGGAAAGGTCCCCTGCCAAGCGAGGCCGCAAGTCTGCTGCTGTGAAACCTGGTGAGTGCTCCCTTCTGCCTCATCTCCCTCAGACCACAGCAGAATGCAGGGTGACCTGCTGGAGAGATGGCAGCAATGGCCCCTCTCTCCTGGCTACCAAGTTGGGGTCCCACACAAGCCCATAGGTGATACTCAGAGACAGCTTACTGCATCCCTTCTCCCCTAGTCCTCTCAGCAGAGTCTAGTGGGGATAGATAGGAGAGCTAGGACTTGATCATAAACATTTGTTGACTCCTGTGTAGGATCTAGGAGGGAAAGAAGTGTTGAATTTTAAGCATATTAAGTAGGTGAAATTTCTGTTGGATCTCTTTCTTTGCCTGCACCATATTCTGCTTCCTGGAAACTGCTCCCCTCTCCCTTATGCTTGGGGCCCTCTGGCTTTCTCAAACTTCCTACTGAAAGGTTGTATCTCAGCGTGCATCTACCATCTTCTCACTGTCCCCCAGACAAGCCCTTTCCAGTCCTTTATTTATGTTCTGTATTAAGAGTTCAGTCCATTTTGTTCATTGAGTCTCTACAATGACCCAGACTCAGCTGCCATATCGGTTCTGGAGATAGAGAGGTAAAGTCAGTCTCTGCCCTGATGGAACTTTCTCAGGCCATGGAACTAATGGAATTCCATTGGATACATTGTTCTGGCACCAGAGCTCCTTTTCTTTCCTTTGTATTTGATTTGTGTCATATCCTTATCTACTCAATACTGCTGCTGTGTTTCAAGGTATTTAAAAACAATAGCTAACCTTCATTGAATGTGTACTCTGTGAGGCATGGAGCTAAGTGCTTCACACACATTACCTCACATACAATCCCTATGAAATATAGGTGCTAAAATTCGTTTTCTAGTTGAAGAATCTGAGGCACAGAAAAGTTGGCTAACTTTCCCAAGGTGACAACATAAACTGGGATTCAGACTCAGGCAGTCTCGACTTCTGGTCCAGCCTTGTACGTATTACATCATATTGCCTCTGAGACTGTTCTCTTGCTGCTGGTTTTATTTTAGGGAGGCATGCATGACCTGTCTGTCATCTTAGCCTCCTAATGAACCTACGATTCAGCGTCTCCAGGTCAGGTATTCATTTTCTTCTCGAGGACTTATTGGCGCACTCTTAGCATGGGTGTTCTGGGAGTCCTGGGCTGGCTGGTTCACTTACCTACCCAGGTGCTGGAAACTGGGACAGTTAAGGCAGGCTATTATGATGTGGCTCCACCTACGTGTAAAAACAGTTTATTATCAAGTATTGTCTGCACCATTCTGGTGAGAGTCAGAGATGGGGTGGGAGGATCTGCTGGTGAAATTTCTTGGTAATAACAAGGTGTTTTTTGTTTGTTTAAAGGCTGCTTCAAAATAATCACATATCCTGGGGGAAATCAGAGCACTGGGCAAAGAAAGTGGGCTGAAGATTTCCAAACATTTTTCACTCCTACCTACTCTTTGTTTATTAGAACTACCTTTTAAGATAACCTCAGAAGTATTTCGTGTGGCTGTATAAAAACAATACTTTCATTATGAAAAACACTATATACATTGTCATGACTGTGTAAAATTTAAACATGTAAATTTCTCATTATAAATTTGGTTGCTCCTAGGTTGTTGGCCATTTAGAATGTTGGCTGTAGGAATGGTCTTTGGTTCATAGCTCAGAAAAGTTATCAGAACATTGCCCACCATCAGGTCATGCTTGGTGCTAGAGCCTGTTGGTGCTGGGGCTTTTGCTTAGGCAATCGTCTGTCTCCCTCTAGTAACTGTGCCTCTATCCTTTCCAGGTGCAGTGGGGGCAGGAGAGTTTGTGAGCCCCTGTGAGAGTGGAGACAACACAGGTGAACCCTCTGCCCTGGAAGAGCAGAGAGGGCCTCTGCCTCTCAACAAGACATTGTTTCTGGGCTATGCCTTTCTCCTCACCATGGCCACAAGCAGTGACAAGTTAGCCAGCCGCTCCAAACTACCAGATGGTCCTACAGGAAGCAGTGAAGAAGAGGAAGGTAAGGCCTTAGGAAAACCTTAGGGCTCTGACATGTGCACTTCCTTCCTTTCCAGTCACTTAGGAGCTGGTGGTCCCCCTGCCACATGTAGAGGAGGCAGGACAAGTGGCAACTGGGATCTTGGTCGGGGAAGTGAAAATTAATCTGTACCCTACTTTTTGGTTTATAGACTGTTTTCACAAAATTCCTCTCAGTGAGTGGTTCCTCAACAATCCTGTGAGGCAGATAGGGTACAGATCTTATCCATTTTATAGATGAGGAAATAAGCTTGGAGAGGTTAATAATTGCTTTTTGTCCACAATAATGGCAAACTGGGAACTAGAGCCCCAGTGTTCATTTGACCTTACTATAGCTATCCAAGTTAATCAGCTTTCTGAATGCCCTGCCATCTTCCCCATTTGTGTTCTAGGGACAGCTGCTCATGCAAACCCACGGGCAGGGTGAGGTTCATTCTCTTGAGGTCTGAGTGTCAGATGGGAATGTCGGGTGCCCAGTGCCCCAGGGCGATTTGAGAGAAAGCTTCTTGGCCTTTTCAACTCATATACCTGTCAAACTAAATCTATATGTTGCATTTCTGTGTTGTCTGTTACTCAGTGTTTGAGTAAAGGCTGCAGTAAGGAGAGAGAGGTCTGAGAAGTGTGTGATCTAGGAGAGTAAGCAAATACAAATGTATACACCATAAGTGACTAACAGCAGTAGCCAAATGTGTCTATCAAGGCTAAAGATCCGGATGGAATGTTCTACAAGTTAGACTCCTAACATTGAGTCTTGCAAGAAGGAATTGAATTAGGGAATCTGGTTGTCATAAAGTAGCACCACTGAAGATCTGTGATGGTTGCCATTTCAAGTGTGTGGATGACTCTTTCCTAATTAACCAAAACTGTATCTCACCAACTGCAGCTACATGGAGATATGTGCAAGGACATGGGTAGGATGACCAGGGAGTTGCAGTTAAGGTTTATGTTACTCGGAAGGTACATAAAGAAAAAGTTACGGCCGGGAGCGGTGGCTCATGCCTGTAATCCTAGCACTCTGGGAGGCCGAGGTGGGAGGATTGTTTGAGCTTGGGAGTTCGAGACCAGCCTGAGCAAGAGCGAGACCCCGTCTCTATTAAAAAAATAGAAAGAAATCAGCTGGACAACTAAAATGTACATACAAAAAAAAAAATTAGCCATGCATGGTAGTGCATGCCTGTAGTCCCAGCTACTTGGGAGGCTGAGGCAGTAGGATTGCTTGAGCCCAGGAGTTTGAGGTTGCTGTGAGCGAGGCTGATGCCACGGCACTCTAGCCGGGGCAACAGAGTGAGACTCTGTTTCAAAAAAGAAAAAAAAAAGAAAAAGTTATGAGTTGAGAGGCTCTGGCACCGGGAGTCAGGCTATAGGAACAGGTGTGGTGTGGTAGGCTTTCCATAGTTTGTCAGACAATTCATATAGGTACAATGGGAGATAAATAAGGTATGTGAGGAGTTTCCTAGACAGGAATTTAGTTTTACTTTTATCATAAATAATTGGGAGTCTTTTGAGGATTGATTTTGCGTAGAGATTATGTCATGGCATTAAAATAATGTTCTTGGTTTTTATTCTCTAACAAATTCTTAGCCTTTCCCTAAACCAGAAGTCTATGGATGTTCTATTTGTTGCTTGGTATGCCATAATCAAGAAAGCTGACTGGTATGAGACACAGGCTGTCCAATTCCTTAAAAATCTTTGTGCCTCTGTGAGACCTAATAAACTCATAAAAATTAAATGAGGAGGCATTTGGACAGTACTTTTAGAGGGATCTCCAGGTTTCTAATAGAAAGTATGGTTATGGTGAATGTATCTGTTCTATTTTGGCTCTTTCATCCTTGGACTCCTGCCCCAACAGCACTAGAATCCTTTGGATTTTTGAAATATGAAAGAAGTTTCTCAGTCTCAAGAAGGCTGAAGACATCTGTACTGAAACAGTTCTCTGCAGAATTAATTTTCAAGAAGCTATGAATAGGTGTTATAGATAAATGGGAATTCTTAGATGCTAGCTTATAATACGAGTCAGTAAAATATTTAAATCCATGTTATGAGACATATTTATTAATGAGTTGAGAATATGGCACTCAGTTTTTTTAGGTAGCACACAATCAGGGACCCCCTCAGACACAGGATTGACACAGGGTTTATTTAGTACACACCTTCATACTTGATTTAGATGGTAAAATTAACAACCTATTCATTTTCACCTCTGGTTGGGCAGGGCACTCATAGCCCAAAAATAAAGAAAACTGAATCCAAACTCATTGAGGAAAATTAGAGAAATGGACTGCCTAGACAGGGTAATGCTTGATTACACAAATGCAAAGAAATATAATTGGGGATTAAAATCTAAACAGGTCAGTCCTGGATTAAGCAGACATAAAACAAAGGACTATGAAGGGTGACAGCAGGGATTCAGCAGTAGAGTCTTGGTGCTGAAGACTGTGATGTGATCTGTTGAGATAGCAGGATGCTGGGACCAAGCCGAGAAATAGCCCTGCTATATTCTGAGTTTCTTAGAACGATTTTGAGTTTCTAGTTTAGGTTTTCATTTTGAGAAGAGAATGTTGGATCAAGAAAAGAACAATAAAAGTCAATAGGCTGGCTAATCAGAATGAAACCAAGATGTAGAGCCCTGGCATGGGGCATCAGCATACCACCTGAGCTGCTCCAGCAGGCAGGGAGGGCACCATAGGGGGAGCCATCTCTGCAAGGGGTCTGTTCCACCAAGTCTTACCACTGGGTATGAAGGAGAAGAGGAGTGGTCATGGTATTGAACCTTATGCATTGGGTTGAATTTTTTATTTGTGATATAAATTTCAGTTACTTAGAACTTAATTTCCCAGAACTCCTAATTAACTAAAATCTCTAATGTATTTTCTTTTCTTTTTTTTAATGTGTTATTTATATATGAGAGGAGCAGATGACAAGAAAACAAGGTCAAATTAGATATTTGGTCAAAAGAAGCAATTTCTAATTGCCTAGGGTCATTACAGCTTCAGCCTCATCTCTCATATCTTCTACTTCACCCTCAAGACTGTAGAGCAGTCATTGATGTTCAGTGTCCTGAGGTACTTCAAGATCATCAAAGGTAGTTTTCAATAAAAAGGTTGAAACAGGAATTCCTCATCTTCACTTAATCAGTTAAATTTTAAAAACTATCTTTGAGCATTCTGGTTTATCAAAATTTTAGTGTACAAGGGGGTAAAAAGGCTGATGAAGTAGGAATTTGAAGACTTCATTATAAAAAGTGCTCATCGGCTATTCTTCGTCTCCACAGAAGGCAGAACTAGAGGAAATGGGTTTAGTTTGCAGCAGGAAAGATTTAGGACAGACTTAAGGAGAACTTCCTGATGGTAAGGGTTATTCAAATTGGAATATGTAACTGTGGGAAATGGTTGCATGTCCATGCCAAAGAACAGTCCCGTGACACAGTCTTAGTGCAGGAAACTTTGATGTTTTTAGGTCTGGGACGTACCTCCATTCCTCATCTTCCCAGTCCCTCCTACTCTTGTCCCTTCTTTTGGCAGTATTTTATAGGCCTCAAGACTAGATCTCTTTCTGAGCCATGGGGAAGCCCTTGACCTGTCTTTGGGGACACACTGCTGTGGAGATAGCTGGGGCGGTAAAAAGCAGGCATAAAGTAGCAAATAAGAAAACAACCACTCAGTAATTATTGATGATCTTGGTTATGTTTTTTTATATAGAATTTTTAGAAATTCCTCCTTTCAACAAGCAGTACACAGAATCCCAGCTTCGGGCAGGAGCTGGCTATATCCTCGAAGATTTCAATGAAGCCCAGGTGAGGAGTTTGTGTAGCTTCCCAGAGTGGCAATGATGCAAGCCCACTGGCTGTATAAGAAGAGGCCGGAAAGGGGTTGGGGAGGTTGGATAAAGTAGCCAAAGATTTCAGGAACTGGGAAACTGCCAAAATGTTGTTGCATAAGATAGAATTTTTATTGTGTACAATGAAGAGAGGTTAGAACTTTAAGTTAGTTTATGGCTGTGGGTTTGTTGTTGAGACAAAAGCAAATTGAAATTTGTGTTTAGTAGAAATCCCTACTAGTGTTTTTGATTCTAGGCCTAAAAGGCTCAGTACTTACATAGGTTTAGTTGTCCTTTGAGGATCTACGCTCTCAGAAAGCTGCAGGTGAGGTAGGGAGAACATCGATGGAAGCAAGCCATTTGGGCCTTTCAGTGAGAAAAATGGCCTTGGGCAGATGGACATACTAAATCGTATTTTGGATAGTATTTGGAAATCTTCAGATTTGCTCTTCATGGCTTATTAGGGTTGCTATTCAGGAGCTTGCCACAAGTCACCCATTTGGCTCTGTTACTTTTCTTCCAGTGTAACACGGCCTACCAATGTCTCCTAATTGCGGATCAGCATTGTCGAACCCGGAAGTATTTCCTGTGCCTTGCCAGTGGGATTCCTTGTGTTTCTCATGTCTGGGTTCATGACAGTTGCCATGCCAACCAGCTCCAGAACTACCGTAATTATCTGTTGCCAGCTGGGTACAGCCTTGAGGAGCAAAGAATTCTGGACTGGTGAGTATTTGAGAACCCGTCTACAACCGTATAGACAGGAAAGACAGCAAGCTTTTGGAGGAAGGAGAATCCAGGTGAGAGAGTAAATAAATATTTCTGGAAACTGGAATGTCTGTGGGATAAATTATAGAATTTGGGTTTGAAATGATTTTAGTAGTTCATATAATTTATTTCCACAGGCTATGTTGCCTAAGAACTTTTTTGAAAATGTGTGAGGATTTGTATGTAGGATCAATATTCTCAACCTGTAAGGTTAGGGAACTAAGTTTTAAGAAAGCCATTTAAAAAATATAGGCTCAGGAACAGGATTTGGATTATTTCCAAGTCTGGGACAAACAAGGAAATCAGAAGGGTAGGATCAGAAAGCCAGGATTCCAGAGAATACACATTCACAGAAAGAGGGCGACCCTGATACAGGGCTAGGTTTTGAAAGCATTCAGATGTGCATGAGTCCCTTTGCAGAAGGGCTATTTTTTGGATATTGTCTGTCATGCTAAGGTCTCTTCTAATTCCAAAGGGCTGTGTCTCTGACTCTTATAGGCAACCCCGTGAAAACCCCTTCCAGAATCTGAAGGTACTCTTGGTATCAGACCAACAGCAGAACTTCCTAGAGCTCTGGTCTGAAATCCTCATGACTGGGGGGGCAGCCTCCGTGAAGCAGCACCATTCAAGTGCCCATAACAAAGGTACCTAGAAAGTGTGTGTGTTGTCATTGTTTCAAGGACCCATAGCTGTTAGGCCTTGTGGTCCAAGTCTCAGTCCTGATAGGTTGACCACATCCATGTTTTTGAGAGAAGAAAAGTACTACCTTCAAGAGGTGAGTCAATGTAAGTGAAGCACTGGGCTGTCTATGCCTCTATAGTATTTCCTGTGGCATATCTGTTAAACATTTCTACAAGGTCAGCATATGGTGATTATAACTGTTTACTTTCGGTCATGATCAGTAGCCCTGTGTTTGACATAACAGGGTTGTAAGTTTGGGCACAGTGGATGTATTGGCTAAAAGACCTATCTGTCTTTTTAACAGAGGGCTAATTAATTTGAGTGTCCTTTTCCTCTTTCACTTTCTCCTGCTCCTTACAGATATTGCTTTAGGGGTATTTGACGTGGTGGTGACGGACCCCTCGTGCCCAGCCTCAGTGTTGAAGTGTGCTGAAGCACTGCAGTTGCCTGTGGTGTCACAAGAGTGGGTGATCCAGTGCCTCATTGTTGGGGAGAGAATTGGATTCCAGAAGCATCCAAAATATAAACATGATTATGTTTCTCACTAAAGATACTTGGTCTTACCAGTTTTATTCACTGCTATTGTGGAGATTGTGTTTTAACCAGGTTTTAAATGTGTCTTGTGTGTAACTGGATTCCTTGCATGGATCTTGTATATAGTTTTATTTGCTGGACTTTTATGATAAAATAAATGTTGAATCTCTTTGGTTGTAGTAACTGGGATTTCTTCATCTGTTTCTTTGTATTTAATCTCAGAACAAATGACAAGGCAAACAACCTTCTCTGAGGCTTTCAATAGGCTTGTTCACTTTAGGAAGACAACTAGCCAAGGAAAATAAAAAGAGGAAACTTTATTCTTTGGCGTCATTGTCAAAGGTTGTCCCAGGCTGTCTAAAATGCTATGCTTCCAAAACCTTGATTTTAAAGTAGGTAAGGGCCCAGATTAATAATTGTGCCAAAAGTTAAGTGGAATTGGGCACTGCTCTACGTTTCCTGACAGTTATAAAAAGATGTCTCTTGCTCTCTTTAGAGCTAACAGCTGCCCTGTGGATACTCCCCCATTCTGAGCTAAAACGGAAAAGGACCAATTGCTATGAATGGACAGTGACCATAAGCTTGATGGGATGACTTTCTGTAAGACAAACATGAGAAGCCCAAGTGAGAACACTTGGAAATGTTAAAGGCTCTAGTCAGAGGTCCAACATTTTATTGTCACAATAGCTGGAAGATATTCCTTCCCTACCCATATTATTCCTGTTAATGTCCTCTCATTCTCTAAAGCAGGGGTCAACGAATTTCTTCTGTAAAGGGCCAAACAGTATATATTTTAGGCTTTGTGGGCCATTTGGTCTGTCACAACTACTCACCTTTGCTTTGAGAGCATGAAAGCATCCAAAGACAACGGGTAAACAAATGGGTGTGGCTGTTTCAATATAACTGTATTTACAAAAACAAGCCACAGTTTGCCAATGCCTGCTCTAGAGGCAGTGGAGGGAAGGGGTCTTTAGTTGACGATAGCAGGGAATAAAGGTGGCATAGTGTGTAGTAGACGATGTAAAGATCAGAGTCAGTCACTATAAGCAGAGAGGGGAGCACTGCATCTTTTTCAGTTTAGAGGGGGCTACTCAATGAATATTTATTTTGGTTCACATTGATGTGAACATTAATGATTACCAGTGATGGCTGGGTCATATTAGGAGAACCTCAACTCCTGTGGTTTATCTAAAATGGGATAATTAATCCTGCAGTCTTTAGTATTTAAAATCTAACAATTTGACCTCAATTTTTTCTTAAGGACCTTTTTTCTTTGGGGGGGGAAAAACATACATTAATGATTTTAATATATTTTTTCATTAGGTAGAATTTTCCTTTTACCAGACTTAAATATTTAGAAGTTATTGGCAAAATTCTTCAGAAATCTTAAATTTCTGAGGGAGAAAAGATAATCTGTGTAGGTATAGATTACTTGGTGTAGAGAGAAGGAAAGCCTATCTTTTACCTGTTCCTTTCTCACTCAGTGCTAACATCCAGCAGCTGGCCTATTTATAAACATAATTCCTTTTTCACATATGAACACAAAATATTTAACTTTCTGATCTATATTGTTTATTGCTGTATCTTCCACACAACTTGAACAGTACCTGGGCACACAGCAGGTGCTCAGTAAATGTTGAATACGTGAGCATATCCAACAGGTGTTCTCGATGTAAAGGATCAGAGCCCATGCATGGTCAGCACAGGAATAGCTGATGCCACACATTCACCCTGATGGGTGAGTTAAGAACCTTCCCAAAGTGGGACAGACAATCCTTCCACGTGAGAATGACAGGAAGGATTTGTACCCCTGGATATTCAGTAATTGCTTCTAGGAGAAAAGGTAGCGCCCTGTCACTAGGCTGCAGACATTTGGCACGTGGCTGGAGAATGGGATATTTGTTTTGAATCTTCTCTTACAGACTTGGGAATGTGGTGGGATTGGCTTATTTCACTTTATGAGTCAGAAATTCTCACATCCCGAAACTACAAAAGAGAAAAAAGAACCTCATTAAATATCATGCTTTCCCAAGATTGTCTTCAAAGAAATATGCATCAGGGCAACCTGTGATCTAGATATTGTCATCTTAAAACTCAGTTTCTTTTCTTTGACTCTTCCGCTAAAATCACTTAGAAAAAAAATCTGCTTGAGGATATTTTAGAGAGAGAAGGGAGGACAATAAAGTGATTTTTGAGTGGGAATGACACATACTTCTGAGAAGCCAACTACCACTGAATCTCACTATTATTTCAGTATTTTACCATGATGATGATTTTTAGTGGAAAATAATCTTCATTAAAATTATTAAAGATGGACAGACACCCCTTGTTTCTCTGACCCTTGTTTATAAAATGAGGGTGTTTGGACTAGATGATGGCTAAAGTCTCCTTCCAGCTCTGGAATTCTACAACTCATTAAAAAGTTACCAAAAAAAAAAAAAGTCTACTGAGTTCCCCAAGGGTTGTTCCTACCTGCCCAGAGTTCCACCAGCCTGGGTGTAGTATTTGTTATAATCCAGTCGTAACAGTAGTTGAGCCAGATCCGAGTTGATCTGATGATTCCGAACACTGGAGAGAATCTTGAATAGGAGTGAAGACTGGCGGCTAAAGCCCTGCAGAGAGAAGGACTCAGTTGTCTTTCCTCGTGAACTCATCAACTCTCCATGTGGAGGATGGGGGTGAGGGGCAGTGGAGGAAAGTTAGTTGGAAAAGCCTTGCTCAAAATTCTACAGAACCAACTGGTCTTCCCACATTCCCATTTCTATTAGCTCCTAAAATAACCTGACTTCTTAGTACCAACTCCACAAAATGCATGGACTGTTTCATCAATAGGAATTTGGCAGCTGGTATCCAATGAATGTATTCTGTCATGTACGGGGGCTGGGGAGAGCCTGTTTTGTTAAAGGCAGGTAATTACAATCTCAGTGAGATAGGGGGTTAGTTCAAGGAAATAAGGATGGGTAGGATGTGAGAAAGTGAGAACAAAGCCAATGCATGTTTGGTGGGCTGAAACTATTCAGGGCTGAACTATTTTTGAACACTGTGAGGCAGCACATTAATTATCTTCTTCAAAATCAACTGATACCAACATATCTTTTTATCTTGTTATTTCTGTGTATATGTCTTGAGGAAATGCTTTATTGACTCAGAGGGAAGATCATGAATTCTCCATTGGCAAAACCACCTCTATCCTTTGGATACTGCAAAGCTGCATACTTTCAACAGCCAGGCTGACTCGCCTTCACAAGAATGCTCAGCTGAGCGGCTCCACGCTCATCCAGGGGGCCCAGGTTCTGACTGACCAGCGAGCAAAAACTGTGACAGAGATCCAGGATTTCATTCAGGCAGTGAAACACCTATCCGGGAAACACAGTTACCATTAGGAAAAGAAAGAAGATACATCTGTGAAATTAAAGATCTGGGAAAATAGTCTTAATAGCTGACATCCCAATCTGACCTCAGGACAGACACGCACTGCCACTTGCAAGGCCTG
This sequence comes from Propithecus coquereli, assembly GCF_000956105.1. NCBI lineage: Eukaryota > Metazoa > Chordata > Mammalia > Primates > Indriidae > Propithecus > Propithecus coquereli. The sequence goes on along the minus strand of NW_012148618.1, from coordinate 14,340,906 downwards.
CGAGCCCAAATGCAATACATGTAAAACAAACTCATCCCTTCCTGGCAAAGATGCTATTATTCTCTTAGTCACCCTTACACAAAACCTTGCTCTAGCCACATTAAACTAGTCATTTCTTAAACCCAAAGTGTGTTCCTGTCTCTGAGCTATGAGTGTTGTTCCCTGTGCCTGAGATACTCTTCTAATACCTGCAGGTCCCACTCTCCCAGTGCAGTGCTCCCTTCCCACTGGTGTAGCCTTTAGTGAGCCCCCACTTCTACATTATCCTATATTATGTTTACTTGGCAATTATTCAGGCCACCTGGGCTGATAATCATCTTTGTGTATATGTCTCGTTTCTCCAACTAGATTGTGAGCTCCATAAGGGCAGAGCCATGACTTATACCTCTTTGTATTTCCCGTGCCTTGCATACAGTAAGCACACAATAAATATTTAGTGATGATGACTTACTCTGATATTCTGCTTTTCCCCAAGGATGTACCCATGCCATACAGGACACTCTACCTGTCACAGTGGTTCTTGGTTGTTTTCAATTCATAGAACCCTTTGGAGTGGCATTCATACAACTCACTCTTCCTTAGTGCAGCAAAAATAACAGCCCCAGATAATAGACCAAAAAGAAGTCTGTAGAACTTGTGGTATGGTACACTGAGGAGTAACAGCTAGCTCACGTCAGAGCTAAAATACAACCATTACATTAGAAATCACAAGTGACCACTTCAATCTTCCTGTTTTTCATCCTGGAATTGGAGGCAGCTTCTGAGTTTTAAAAAATACTGATGCCTGGGTCCCATTCCAGAGATTCTAATTTAAATTCTCTGGGGCCTAGATTTTTTAAAGGTCCCAGATGATTCCAGTGCAGACAAGGTTGAGAATAATTGCCATAAAGGAGATAGATATGTATTTACAGATATACCTACATACATATAGAGAGAGACACTACTCTGGCTGCCTTTGAAAACAACTTTCAAATAACTGGTCAATCCTGGTCCAAAAGAGTTCTAAGAATGTGAACTCTTTATGCTTTTCTTTGTTTTTTCCTATAATGTCAGAAAGGTTTTTAAATTTCTTTAAATTCTTCCTTCTGAGGGTTAAGCAAATAATTCTTTAATCTATAGCTACTCATAGCTATAGCTACTATAATCTTATAGCTACTATAATAAATTATAGTTTATTAACACAACATCTTATGGTATAATATTTCAGACATTCAAAGACATTTCAGTTCCCTTTTAACGGTCCCTCTTAGTTTTGCTTTGTAAGTTGTTAAAAAACGTTTAAAAGTAGAGCTGAATAATTGCTTAATGATAGTTTCATATCCCATCAACTCAAAGTGCCTAAGGGAACAGTCAGTGCTAGAAGCAATCTGAAGGAATCAACCAGCCCTACTTACAGGTTTCAACAAGATAAAGGACTGAGCCAGCAAATTGCTCAGGAAGTGGTCGTGAGCCAACCGGATGCTTTCAAAGTCTCGGGTAGAATTGATTTGATGAAGCAGCTGTGAGAACTGAGACTCCAGCACATCTACCTGATAGACAGTCACACGAATAGTTTTAGCACCTTGCATATTCTAAGCACTCAAAGACATTAAGAGGCCTGATAGGATGAAATAGAAATTCTTTGCTTATTTTCTTTCTAACCGAGCCATTTTAAGGCTGTCCAAAGATACCCTTATATTGCCCAGCTTTGTAGGAATAATTTGCCTAATTCTTAATCACCTGCAGTGTCTTGGCAGACCACTCTCCCCTATCTGAACCTAATCCACTCATGCCATGTCCCTCCACTGACTGACTTGGTTAAGTCCTGTAGGATTCCAGACATTATAGCAAACAATAAAAACCAGGGGCAAGTGAACAATAAATAATAGATTCCTGATAAGGATCCTAACTCCATATTCCCCTTCATCCATTTATTTCCATTTTTCTCCAACATGCCCGTAAGAAACATGCCTCGTGATAAAACTCCTGAATTTAGTGTTTTGCCAAAAGGAACGGTAGTTCCCCTTCAATATCCGTCTGCCAACCTCCTAGACTTTTTTACACCCCTACTTTCTACTCATCCCTCAGCACAGACCTGGAGATAGTACTGAAGATTATCCACCAAGAACGCCATGTGATTTCTTAGGCGCCACTTGACCGCATCAGTCTGGTTGGACTTGAGGTGCTTGCGCTGCATCTGTAGGGCCCAGCAGTGCTGTAGCTCGGCTTGCACCCGGCGCACACTCAGTAGGTACTTGAAAACAACATTGTACCTATGACAGAAACCTCAGGCTATTCAAGATAAAAACTTTACCCCCACGTCGCCCTACATGACAGACCCTAGGACTTTGTGCTGCCCACCTCCCCTAAAAAGGCAGGAAGGAATGAAAAATGGCTAGAGATGTGGACAAATAAATTATAATTTATTTATGGAGGGAGTATTATATAGTAGTCAAAATGAATGGATTTCAGCTATACGACACAACAAAACTCTTAGCAATATGATTTTTGAATGAAAAAGGTAAATTGCAAAAGATTACATAGAGCATTTTTTATAATTCTCAAAACAACTAAAAGCAAAATAAAACTTTGGGGGAATACGTCTAGATGTAAAACTACAGAAAAAGGAAAGAAAGATGGAATTCATGGTAGTGGTCACTATGGGTTGGGGAAAGCAAGGGGACAAGACTAGGAAGGAACACGTAAGTGGATGGACATTGTTGTCAGTGTTCTAGTTTTTGTGCTGGGAAGTGGTTTTGAGAGAGAGAGAGAGAGAGAGAGTGTGTGTGTAGGAAGGAAGGAAAGGACTTCCGTGAACCAATAATAATAGTGTTTTATCAATCAAGGATTATGATGACTCTGATTCTTTGTCCCCGAAGCCCAAAGATAAAATACCTTCTTTAATGAGATCAGACTCCTGCCTCCCAGTAAGCTTGGGGGCTAACTGCTTAATGCTGGGACGCTGTACTGAGATGGGAAGAGCAGCTGATTCCTGGTAGAACTGTATCTTTACTTATTTGTAGGCAGGTTTGCAGAAGACAATCCAATACCATTTTGTTTTAAAGATTATCTATTTCTAACGGAACAAACATAGTGAAATAACAGACCTTGTTTAGATACTGATTTGAACAAACCCAATCATAAAAATATTTTTAGATAATTGGGGAAATTTCAGTGTAGACTAGGTATTAGGTTATAAGGGATTACTGTTAATTTTATTAAGTGTGATAATGGCATTGTAGTACTTATGTTTAAATATCCCTTTTTCAATTGCTTAGTGGCAGAGTGAAATGACATGTGTGGGATTTGCTTTATAAAGCTCCAGGAAAAAAAAGAGGGGGCGGGCAGGGGAGAGGGATAGATGAAACAAGTAGCATAAAGGTGGTGGTTACTGAAGGTAGGTAATGAGGACATGGGAGTTTGTTATAGTTTATACTTAGAAATTTTCCTAATAGAAAGTTAAAGAAAATACTTCTAAACTTGATTTCTTCAACGGTGTTAAGAGCACATCAAGTTAGGAAGTAAGTACACTGTTGGCCTGTGGGATGCCGAGAGCTGTGGAGCTTTGGAAGCTCTTTGGACAAGGTCCATGCAACTTGCTTAGCTGGACCATTGGCTCTGAACTTGCCATATAATCTTCTCTCTGAATGAGCCTCATCTTGTCAGGTTTATGCCCGGTCTATCGTACCCTAAGCTTCTCTACCCTCAAAAATGTAGAGAGGGCTGTGAAGAGAATCAGGAAGGAAGAAGAGTGGTGGTTGGAAGAAGAGACAGCCCTTTTGTTCATTTGCTTCCCTTTTCTCCATTCTTTTAGCATCACTGAGCATGATAGCTTTTATCCTCCAAGTAGGCCAGTAGCCAGTTCTCTAACCAGGAATAGGGTTTCGGAAGTTCCTAGAAACGGTGTGGGCATGGATTTCAGAGGCCACCACCAGCCAAGTATGCTTCTTCCACCTCCTTTCCATAGATCTCCGGTTCCCCCTGGTTTGGGGATATTAGATACTGTCAGGCCAAGCAACAGCACTTGGCAGGCCCTTGTGATAAAGAACAAGGCTGATGTAATAGGAAGTCTCATACTACCTTGGTCTAATTCCTTTATTCCATCCCCCCAGCTTGGCTGCCCCTGTTGCCTCTCCCTAGGGGTAAGGAGGTGATCTCCCCAGTGGCTAATATCCACAGCAAACATTTAGGCTGGAAGACTTTCTCAAGTAAATCAACAGAAAGTTATAAAAGTTAGGCAGCAATCTTGTCAGGTCTGATAGAATCTTTAAGGGCCAGACTCTTAATGTTGTGCCTGAGACCTCCCTCATCTTTTTGAGTATATGCCCAATCTCATTTTCCAGAGCTCACAAACTGGCAGCCTACACGTTGCTTGTTACTTGGCAAATTTTTTTTAAAAATTATGATGGTTTTAAGCAGGTATATACCCTCCTGTTCATTCCAGCACCCACCATTCCCTATGTCTCACATCTGTAGTTCACTTATTAATGTGATCAGTCTAGTCCTTGAAGGCGTAAAAGTTTGTAACTTCTGATTTACAGATTGTTAAAAACTGGGTGGGTGGCTATCTTGCTCCCATTAATTCTCTTCCTGATAACTTCTTCCCTTGGAAGTAAGGGAAGTAGTATTTACCTGTGAGAATCTCAGAAATACTCACTTTTCCAGGACAGCTGGGGTGAAGAGAATGTGCAGTGGCCACTGTACTTTGTAGGAAAGACCTAGGGCTGCCCAGCCAGATGCAGGGGCTTCCCGGGGAGAAGTTTCTCGAGAAGGCCCTTCTCTTGCCTGAGTAGCATCTGCTATGATCAAGAAAAGAAAAGGAAAGAAAAAAAGACAACTTGGTTAATCCAGAACCAGAGACTCCACAAGGCGAATAACATTCACGAGAGCTCACTGGGAGGCAGAGAAACTTCTATGAGGTTCTTTTGGAGATCTTTCAGAGATTTTTGTTTTGAACCTTAAAGTCTAGAGGCTGGAAAGAAATAAACAGGGACCATTCCAGCAGCATAACAACAACAAAAAAACCCAAAACAAAAAAATATGGCCTGGGCATCTCAATTTGGACTTCTGGACTTCCTTTTTCTTCTGTATAAAATTATAGTACCGTACCAGATCATTTCTAAGGTTCAAACTTATATGGTTTCTGTGGAGGTAGATGGAAGCAGAGATGAGAAAATGGATGATGTCCAGTAGCAGCAGGTAAGAATGGCAAACCTTTGTGCTCCTTTCCATGATACTCAATTGTCAAGTGCAACAGAGGGAGAAGGTTGTCATCATCTAGCAACACCTTGTGTGCCGACTGTTGAAAGGCTACGTTCACATCTGCAAGAAAGAACAGATGGGCAGACAAGAATGCTTTGCTGCGTAACAGATCCAGACTCCTCCAGCTTCCACTTCTCCCCCAACCTGCCTAACACTAATAGCAGGATGCAGTGGACATCTGTTGCTTTTGCATGACTAGCATTCATTCTTCCTTTTCTTCTTACTAGTAACAGGTTTTCCTTGGAGAATCATCCATACTCAGTATAGTTCGTGTAGTTCCAGTGGGGTAGTTGTAGAGATAATACCTGATTCTAGGGGTAGGCAGGTGACCTAGGCATGATCAAATGAAATGTAATACTCTACTAATTTGTTTAGGGACAAATTGACCATGACTCAAGCCAGGCTAATCCAGAGGCCCTATTCAGACTCTAAAACGTACAGCTCTCTTTTTTAGAGATAAACAAGGACTTAGTAGGATGTAAACTTAGCTGGAGGCTATCTTGCTACCATATAGAGCAGGCCCATCTGAGAAGAAAGGCAGAGGCGAAAGATGGAGAGACCAAGACCTAAAGGTGTTATGTGAGCTGCTGGATCAAACTTTGCCTAAAGCCATCATACCTCTGAGCTTTTCAGTTATGAGAATCAATAAAATTTTTCTTTCCTTTTTTTTTCTTTGCTTAAGTGAGTTTGAATTAGGTTTTCTGATATCTGCAACCAAAAAAGTAGTATATAAGCACAGTGGACATCTATTGTTTTACTGAGCTGGAAAAACAATCACCCTGTGTTTGTGTATTTTCTCTCTCCCATTTTCTTTTTCTGGCTCAGATCCTCACCCAATTCTGTTCATGTAGTTTGAATGGGAATGACCATCAACTGATTTACCGAACTAGGCATATCCTAGTGTCTGACCTCTGTCACTGATACAGGAATAAGCATGTGATCTGAGCTGGGCCAATCAAAACCTTTTCTCTAGAATTCTTTAACTCACTACCAGAGAGACTGGGTTTGGTTCCTCACTGTGAGGCACGTTCCTGGGAGCTGCTGGTGGCCATGTTTCCAGATGGGACTGAAGGTCATCAAAGAGTACGTAAGAGACACAGGTCAGATATGATGAGAAAGAGAGAAAGACTCCTAACAGTATCCAAGTCCCTAGTTTCAGTTGTTCTGAGGCTTAGCTATACCCCTATCCCACTAGAATTTCAGATATAATAGCAAATAAGTTCCCCTTTCTAACTAGGCTAACACAGGTTAGGTTTCCATCATTCACACCTAAAGAATTCTAATATATCACTGCAAGTGGCAGTAAGTCCCAATATGCCCCATAAGGTATATATGGCTATAATCTGATGATATAAAATACCTGCTTTGAAGACCTGCACCAACTCTTCCAGGGAGGATCACAGGCCAAGATGCTGTTCCTAATGACCTCAGTGTGCAGCCTACCTGAAAGGGCCTTCCATCTTTGGAAATCACTGCTCTGTAGCTCACCAGGTTCCTCTTATGAGGAGTGGGCCTTAAAAGGGTCAGCAGCAGCCAAGAAATACCCTGAAACTTCAGTAAGTTGGTCATTCTCAGGGCCACAGGTAATTACCATGCTCAGTTACTGCAGTGGGTGGTGTTTTTAACATGTGTTGAGCTGTGTCAATGAAGGCCTGAAACAGTTCTCCACGTCCCAGAAGGTAAAAGTCTTTAATGATCTGAGGAAAGAATTTCAATTTACAATTCAGTAAAGCAGGGCCAGGAGCTCCTCACTATCCTGAGGGAATTACACATACACATTGCCAATCTCATCAATTTGAGCCCAGCCAACAGAAAGATGAGGCATTTGGGATTTCAAAGAGGCATACTTAGCAGTTCCACACAGCAGGATGATTGGTGTGTATTTGGTATCATTTCTTCAACAGCAGCATAATTATATTATGCCAGAAGAAAGTAAACTCCCAAATCTTTGTATTATAGTAGATCTGTAGCATTAGGTATAGTCTGCTCACTTGGATAAGAACAAATGAGTCCACTCTGGAAGTCTGGATATAGCCAACTGTTGCTCTCCAGAAAAGGTTACAAAGTGTAAGTCATTGCCCAACAGCATTATTTTAAGAATTAAAAGAACAGCTATTACCTTCAGCTGACCCAGTAAATCTGACTCTTCTACCATCAACTTCCAGAGATGCTGTGAAAAGAACCAACAAAACAGGGACAAAATTTCATTACAATGAAAACTCCAGCAAAGAATGGTTCTGTACAAATCCAGCAATATACTGAAAAAAGAACATACCTTCCACCACATAGAAAAATTAACTCAAAATTATTATAGACCTAAAGGTAAAACTGAAAACTATAAAATTTCTGGAAGAAAGCAGAGGAGAAAATCTTTGAGACCTTGGGTTAGGCAAAGTGACACAACACCATAAACATGATCCGTAAAAGGAGAAAAAAAAAAGGTAAATTAGATTTCATCAAAATGAACAACTTCTGTTCTTTGAAAGACACCATTAAGAGAATGAAAAGACTAGTCATAGAATGTGAGAAAATATTTGTAAGTCACATATCTGAAAAAGAACTTATTATATCCAGAATATATAAAGAACTCTCAAAATTCAATAGTAAGAAAACAAAAAACCCAATACAAAATGGGCAAAGTAGTACATGAAAAAATGTTTAACATCATTAGTCACTAGGGGAATGCAAATTAAAACTACAATGAGGGGCCAGGGCGGTGGCTCACGCCTGTAATCCTAGCACTCTGGGAGGCCAAGGCGAGCGGATCATTTGAGCTCAGGAGTTCGAGACCAGCCTGAGCAAGAGCGAGACCTCGTCTCTATGAAAAATAGAAAGAAATTAATTAGACAACTAAAAATACATAAAAAAAATTAGCCGGGCATGGTGGCGCATGCCTGTAGTCCCAGCTGCTCAGGAGGCTGAGGCAGAAGGATTGCTTGAGCCCAGGAGTTTGATGTTGCTGTGAGCTAGGATGACGCCACGGCACTCTAGCCCAGGCAAAAAGAGCGAGACTCTGTCTCAAAAAAAAAAAAAAACAAAACTACAATGAGGGACACAATTCAAATGTCTATCAGCAGATGAATGGAGAAACACATTGGTATAAACAATGGAATACTACCAAGCAGTAAAAAGAATAAACTATTGATAAATACAACATGGATTCACCTCAAAATAATTATTCTGTGTAAAAGCAGCCTGATCCCCTTCCCAAAAAGAGTACATATATTAATCCATTTTTATAAACTCTAGAAAATGCAAACTAACCTATAGTGACAGAACTAGCAGATCAGTGGTTACTTGAGGACTGGGAGGCAATAAGGGTGGGATAAAACCAAATAGGCTGAAAGTAAAGGACAGAAGAAGATATAAGGTAAATATCCAAAAGAAAGCTGGACAGTGATCTTAATAACTAATAAAATGGAATTTAAGACAAAAAATGTTTTATATATATAACATATATCATAGATGATACAAAGGATATTATGTGTAAATGAAAAGAAAAACAGAATATGTATTTATTATAAATATGCACATGCTTAACATATATCCTCCTCAAAATGAACAATTAGAACTCTACACTCGACACGGAATATATATTCTCTGGGCACATGCAGAACAGTTAAACACCAGACCCTGTCCATAAAGAAAGCTGCAATAGATTCCAAAGAACCAATATGTTTTCTAACTATAATGCAAGAAAATTAAAACAATGAATTCCTTGGTTAAAAAGAAAATCATAAAGAAAATTAAGAATTATTTAGAACAGAATGATAATGAAAACACTACATGCCAAAAATGTGTAGGACATAGTCAAAGCAATGTGTAAGTTTTATATACACTTCTCCAAAAATAAAGGAGTCAAGCTTTCAACTTAGAAAAAGAGTAACTCAAAGAAACAAGACGGAAGAAAATAATAAAGAGAAAGGCAGATATCAATGAAATAGAGAATTAAAAAAAGAATACGCTGGGTGTGGTGGTGTGTGCCTATAATCCCAGCTACTTCGGAGGCTCACTTGAGTCCAGGAATTCGGGGCTGCAGTGTGCTATCATCAAGCGTGTGAATAGCCACTGCACTCCAACTTGAGCAACATAGTGAGACCTCGGTCTCTTAAAAAGAAAAAAAAAGAATAAAAACAAAAGCTGGTTCTTTGAAAAGATTAATAAGACTAAACAATAAAAAAGAGAAAACTCAGATAAACAAAATGTAAAATAAAAATAAGCATAGACAGCAGACATTTTTTAAAAAATTAAATCTAGATTAAATGGGTAAGTTCCTAGAAAATACCAAAACTGGTACAAGAAATAAATGTTTTATATAGATAGGTTTTTTTTTAAAGCTCTATTTCACTTTTTTATTTGAACTTTTTCTTTCGACTAAGTTATTTATGCATAACACGTGTGTTGTGAAACAAAAAAATAAGCGAATAGAATGAAAATGAAAATCTCCTTTCACTACTTCACACATTTATCATTCTTCCCAGACATAACTTCTGATATCAGGTGAATGAATGTCTTACAGATCTATTCCAATGTTGAAAATGCAGATATGTATGTATATAATCTTTTTTTTTAGCTGATTGTTAGTAAACATAGGTTTTTTTTTTTTTTTGGTACTTTCAGAATATTACAGTGGTACAAACGCTTTGGTTACATAAATTGCTTTTGTACCGCCAGAGTCACAGCTACAAGCATGTCTATCCCCAAGACAGCATGCATAGCACCTATTAGGTGTGAATTTACCCATCCCCTCCTCCCCACTCCCACCTGCTGGGCACCCAAATGAATGTTACTTCCATATGTGTTTATGTGTTGATTGATTAGTACCAATTTAATGGTTAGTGCATGTGGTGTTTGTTTTTCCATTCTGGTGGTACTTCACTTAGAAGAATGGTCTCCAGCTCCATCCAGGATAATACAAGAGGTATTAGTTCACCATTTTTTTTTATGGCTTAGTACTCCATGGCATACATATACCACATTTTATTAATCCACTCACGTATTTATGGGCACTTAGGTTGTTTCCACATCTTTGCAATTGTGAATTGTGCTGCTATAAACATTCAACTGCAGATGTCTTTATTATAGAATGTCCTTTTTCCTTTGGGTAGATGCCCATAGTGGGATTGCTGAATCAAATGGTAGTTCTACTTTTAGTTCTTTGAGGTATCTCTATATTACTTTCCACAGAGGCTGCACTAGTTTGCAGTCCCACCAGCAGTGTATCAGTGTTCCTGCCTCTCCGCGTCCACACCAACATTTATTGTTTTGGGACTTTTTGATAAAAGCTGTTTGTGTTCAAGCAGGTGGGAGGGGGAAGAAGGGGATGGGTAAATTCACACCTAACAGGTACAGTGTGCACTGTCCGGGGGTTGAGCACACTTGGAGCTCTGACTCGGGTGGTGCAAAGGCAATATTTGTAACCAAAGCATTTGTACCCCCATAATATTCTGGAAAAAAAAGAATAATATAGGAAGAGAAGAGTATAGTCTTATTTTACTAGTGAATGTTAATGTAAAAATTCTAAATATTGTATTGGCTAACCAACTCTAACAGTATATTAAAAAAAGAAACATCACAATCAAGTAGGGTTTATCCTAGAAGATTTAACATCTGAAAATCTAACTAGGAATTTATCATATAAATAGACTCAAGGGGAAAAGGAACCCAGAGCAAGAAACCACACCTTAAATTGACATAGAAAAAGTTGATAAAATTCAACGTCTATTTATGGTAAAAACTCTTAGCAAACTAGGAATAGGAGAGAAATTTCTTTAACTTGATATATGTGTCAGAAGCCTACACTAAATATTATAATAATGGAGAAACTTTATATGCATTATCTCTTTTCTTTTTAATTATTATGGGTACATAATAGTTATATATCTTTATAGGGTATATGTAATGTTTTGCTACAGGCATACACTGTGAATTAATCAAACCAGGATAATTGGGGTATCCATCACCTCAAGGCATTTATCATTTCTTTGTATGAGGAACATTCCAATTCTACTCTTTCAGTTATTTTAAAGCACACCTTAACTCCTTGTTGCTTATAGTCACTTTGTTGTGTTATC
>NW_012148618.1:14265307-14327846 GCF_000956105.1 Propithecus coquereli | reverse complement strand
CCAAAAGCCCTACTCATGCTCCTTCCATTGACCCAAGGGCAAACAATATCCTGACACCTAGCACCACATTAGTTTTGCCTGTTTTTGAACTTTATAGAAATAGTACATATAGCATGCATACTTTAAAAACTTCAAAGGAGAGAGAGAGATTCCCAAAAGGGATGAGTATGATCCATATCTGCAAGACGCACTCCCCCTTTTACCTTCTAGGAACACTATTTCGTCTCATTACTGTAAGTTGTTATCATTGTTACAATAATACCTTTCGAAAAAGTCTATTAGCTACAATTCTAAGAGCTTCAATTCTTTATCATTTTTACAAACTGGAAATATAATTTCTAGCAATATATTCATTTCAAAATTTTACAAGAAAAAACTGATTTTGAAATCTTACATAACTCATCCAATAAAATTTTACTTTCCTCCATTAATTATATTTCCCAAAGAGTTGTAACAACAATGATAAAAGAACAGAAACAGATTCAGTGAAAAAAGAGGAAAGGCACTTGAGTGCTAGGATTACAGGCATAAGCTACCACACCTGGCTGGAAAATAATATTTTTTCTGCTTTCCTCATAAAATTATTGTACACATAAATGAAAGTATGCTATAAAGCCATACTAAGATATAAGGAAGACACTAAATTTAGTTAGAATCAGTTGATTCCTTGGAGTTATTGCAAACTATATTATATACAGATCCAAAATGCTGACTGTCAGAAATTAAACCAAGCCCATCTCCCCTTTATTCCACTAACTCACTAAAAAATACCTGTCGGATGAGAAAAGCCTAAGACAGTTCCTGCCTGTTATTAAAAACAGAAAGAATGCTTTTATTTTCTACCTCCTGCCCTTCAACTTTCAAACAATTCTCTCCAAAACTCAGCTCTAACCACATCAAGAAGAAACAAAAATCATTTACTCGATTTCTGGGGAATTAGTCCATTTTCTTCCTAAAAAAAAAAATAAGATGAAAGACAAACCTCAGCCACAGTGCTACGAATACGATCCACCACCTGCTCAAAATCCACCAAGCTGAAGAGCGGCTGCTGCTTGAGACGATGCAGCTCTGCAGCAAAAGTGTCCTCCTGTTTCTTCAAAATGGACCCTGCAAAATAGGGAGACACTGACAAAGGAAGGCAGAACACCCAGGACAGCCATGGTTTTCTGGACAGGGCTAATGTCAGTGCGGCAGCAGCTTCGCCCGCTTCTCAGACAAAAGCAGGCAACCATGTCATGCTTGTGCTGCAATCTTAGTACATGAATATTACCAGGCACTCACCCAGACAGGGTGAGGTATGTGGCTTTGGGGCCACATACTAAGTAACAGCTTTTGAGGAGGTGCTACGTTGGGCAAGGAGATCTCTACCTTTTCTAGTTAGGTTCACATTTTGATTCTCAAACATCTGGACAGATTCTCCAACAAATAGGATTTTTTCCGCAACCCTCACTGGAATGTAGGATGGCAAAATCTCCACCCGTAGGGAAAACTGCTTTAGAGATGGTGCCAGCATGTTCTCTTCCTCAATCAGGCGCTAGTCAAGGAAATAATTTGTATCAGAGATGAAGTATGAAGTAAGAAAAGGAAAATAAGAAAGCATCTAGCTCCTCTCCCAACCCATGATTTATATTTTCTAGAAGCAGGGACTTTAAGTCTGAAGTTGCACAATACTGAAATCACCAGGCCCAGAGAAAAGTATTTCATTTTCAGGCAGCAGAGTAGCATTGTGGAAATAACAGTGGCTTTTAAACTTTGGGATTTTAGTCCTCACTCTGCCTTTACTACTATGTGAAAACTTGTGCAGACGATCACCTTCCTTACTTGCATAGTGAAAGGGGTGGTCTTTATATTTTTCAGGTCTTTTTTTTTTTTTTGAGACAGAGTCTTGCTCTGTCACCTAGGCTAGAGTGCTGTGGCATCAGCCTAGCTCACAGCAACCTCAAACTCTGGGCTCAAGCAATCCTCCTCCCTCAGACTCCTGAGTAGCTGGGATTACAGGCACACGCCACCACATCTGGCTAATTTTTTCTATTTTTAGTAGAGACAGTGTCTTGCTCTTGCTCAGGCTGGTATCAAACTCCTGACCTCAAGCCATCCTCCCACCTCAGCCTCCTAGAGTGCTAGGATTACAGGCATGAGTCACCACACCCAGCCTTCAGGTCTTGTATGTATGTCTGCTCTACTGGCGTTCCTCAAGGCATTATCCCAGACTCTCTTTTCCTCTTGCTCTACACACTCTTCTTACACAATCACATCTTCTTCAATGGCTTCATTGATCATCATAACAGCTTGTTTTAATCCTTTTAGGTCACAGGCCTCTCTGCAATTATAAAATCTGTGGACCTTCCAGACAAATGTACAGACATACAACATTTCACAGAACCTCCTGGAGCCACCCATGGACCCCAGATGAAAAACCTCTGAGCTATATGCTGATGATTCCATATTTAGATTTATAGCAAGCTAGACTGCTCTCATGAGCCCCGGGCTCAGCCCACTTACCATTTCCCGCAAGTTCCTCAAACTCGACATGCCCCAAATTAGACCCATTTTCTTTCCCCAATACCAGCAATACACATTCCCTATCATCACTACTCGCCTAGCTGCTGCAGGCAGAAACTTGCGTATGGTCCTTGATTCTTCCCTCTTGACTCATATCCAACTAATCACTAAGGCCTATTGATTCCAGCTCCTAAACATATCTAAAACCTTTTCACTCTTTTTCATATTCACTGTTACCAGCCTTGGCTTAGGGCACTATTATTTTCATCTAAGTATTCCTGAAACTCTTTTAACCCGTCTTCCTGCCTCTAATTCTGATTTTTAAAAAAAGGATTCCCTGCATAGCATCCAGAGCAATCTATCATAAAGTCTGATCGTGCTGCCTTCTTGTCTAAAATTCTTCAATGGCACCCTCTTTTCAGGTTCAAGGCCAAATTCATTCCCACTGTTCACAAGCACCTTCATGATCTTGCCTCTGCTTAACTCAACAGCTTCATGGAGTGCCACTTCCCTTCCCCACCATTTCTCACTTGTTGCTCATTATACTTCAGCCTTTACTTGACCATTTCAGTTGAATTACTAATGGTTCCCCAAAACGAACCATGTCCTTCATGGCCTCTGTACCTTTACATACACCATTCCTTCTGCCTGGACATTTCTTGACCTCCCAGACTCTGTGCAATACAGACATGCATTCCACTGAAAAGTCTACTCTAGTTACTCCAAGACCCTACCCCAAGACCATGTTCCAAGAACACCCGTACTTACTCTTTCCATAGCACTTAGCAAACTGTAATGTAACTGTTTCCTTTTCTATGTCTTCCATTAAACTATAAGCTCCTTAAGGACAGGGACTACTACATTTTTTATGTCTATGTAGTTGTGGCACCTAGAACAATACCTGGCACATACCAGGCATTCACTGAAATGTTGTAACAGGGTAAATGAATGGATGGATGGACGAATATGGACAGTATAGGACTTTGAAGAGTCTAATCAAAACTTGAAATTGCATTTAAAAGCTATAGGGTAACTAGCTACCACTTATAGAGCCAAGACTTATTATTAACCTCTTAGATGCATATATTGGGATAAGGGGAAACAAAAGGAATCTTAGAAACATATTTTCTTTTCTTTTTTTTGAAGAGTACATGGCTTTTTTTCTTTTGTTTTTTAACAAACATATTTACTATTTTGTAGTCTCACATTAGATTAAGATAAAGCCAAATATTTATATCTAAGGAATTTATGGAATGTGTCCAGGCTATGAGCTGAGAAGGGGTCACCTACAGATCATTTAGCTATAGACTTTCCTGACTCCTGGTAGGAGTATGCTAGGGTTCTTGCTGCAATCTCACCAAGTCCTGGAGTTCTCTCAGTTGTTTTCCTGTCAGTCCCCCAATGCCCAGATCCTCCTCATCCTCTTCTGGCTGGGCACTGACATTACCAGAAGATGGACCCTGTTTGATAAAGAACTCTTCATGCTGGTCCAAAAGGAGTCCATGCAGCATCCAGGCTGAGAGCTGTTTATACATGACTCCATGACAAACGGCCAGGATTCTGAGCAGAGAGAAAAGCAAGAAGCTTAGAAGTCCACCTAGACAATACTAAACCCCACAAATGCCACAGCAGTCATGCTTTAAACTGCTGCAGGATAAATAGAAGACTGAGAGTTTGATGAGTCATAAGGGAAATAACCAATCAAGTTAAAAATAATTGTGCTATTTTAATTTAAATGTTTGTGGATTGACTAACTCATTGAATTTTCATACTTGCAGCCTACATCCTGAAGTCTGAAATGTTCAGTGAAATGTTCTGATATTCTTTTAGAAGAAGCACATTTTCTTTCCTTTTACATAATTTTCAAAACTGATGAGTCCTAAATATGTACAACTGTTATACAGCAATAAAAAAAACAAAAATTTAAAAAAATGGACTTAATGTAGTTTCTTTTTGGCTAACGCAGTATTAAATTTGTTTTGTTTTTTTTGTTTTGTTATCCATAAGGAGAGATTTAATATGTGAGTGCCAGGTATAGGTATGATCCAATAAAATAGGATATTCAGATGGTCTCAAAGGATCACCCACCAGATAGCATATTAATTACAAAGGAGAAAAGGTAATTCTACAATGGAGATCTGATGAAAACACCTAAACCAAGTGATCAAACTTCACAACAGCAATAAAGGGATAAACTGACTTTGTGTGCCTTCTGATATGACAAAAAATGGGAAATAATATCACCTATGTAGTATCCTTACCAAAAATGTTTAACCTGAATCTAATCATGGAGAAATAATTAGATAAATCCAGATTGTGGAACATTGTTCAGGACAACTGGTCAGGACTCTTAAAATGTCAATATCTTCAAAGACAGCACCAAGAGCAACAACAAAAGGCAAGGAGACTGTTCCAAATTAGAGGAGACTAAAAAGACATGATAACCAAATACAGGATGTGAACATTGACTGGATCAGTCTTTTGGGGAATGACTGAAAAATTTGGATATATTCTGGATATTGTATTGAATTATTGTTAACCTTCTCGGGTGTAAGATGGTATTGATAACGCCTTTTTCCTAAAGGGATACAAGGTGAAGTATTTAGGGGTTAAATGTTATGATATCCGTGACTACTTTCAAATGATTCAGCAAAAAAACTGGGGTACGTATATTTCACATATGCATACAAAAGGAGAAAGAAAAAAGATAAATGTGGCAAAATGTTAACAATTGGTGAAACTAAAGGATATACAGTGTTTTTTTTTTTTTTGAGACAGAGTCTCACTGTGTTGCCCGGGCTAGAGTGCCGTGGCGTCATCCTAGCTTACAGCAACCTCAGACTCCTGGGCTCAAGTGATCCTTCTGCCTCAGCCTCCCGAGTAGCTGGGACTACAGGCATGTGCCACCATGCCTGGCTAATTTTTTCTATATATTTTTAGTTGTTCAATTTATTTCTTTCTAATTTTAGTAGAGACGGGGTCTTGCTCTTGTTCAGGCTGGTTTCGAACTCCTGAGCTCTAACAATCCACCCGCCTCGGCCTCCCAGAGAGCTAGGATTACAGGTGTAAGCCACCACGCCCGGCCTATACAAGTGTTTTATCATACTATTCTTTCAACTCTTTTGTAGGTTTAAAATTTTTCAAAATAAAAAGCTGGAAAGAAAAGAAACTTGAGCCTGCTTTATTTGTAGTATGTAAGAGCTTGAGCCTGCTATGTGTAGTATGCTAACTGAATGGAATCTCTTTAAAAAAAATCAAATGGGAAGCCATTTTCACTTATGCATATCTCAGTATGTAGTCTGTAAAATTTGGTATAATATGACATTAATATATATATTTCTTTCTCACATTATCTACATAAGATTTTATATTCTGTGCATAAAAGTATAATAGAGAATTAAGTCCCTAAAACATGTTATGGAAAGTTTCCTGCTCTTCTGACGGTTTACTTGTGCAGTGGTAATAGTGCAGATTAAGAGCTGTGAATGGCCACAGAGATCATCTATTACAATTTTGCAATTAATGCCACATTTCTCTTTTTCAAAGATCAGGAGGAAGGAGGAAATAGAAAGATTAAACAGGCAGTCTTTGATCATACTCCATATAGATTTTTAATATTGTTCTAATCATAAGACAAATACGATTTTGTATCATTTTCAGTATTATATATTTTTACATGTTATGGAATTTATAATTTTAGTGGCTTTATAGTCTATCAAGTGAATATGTATTTATTTAGCTTTTCTTCTATTGTCGGTAATTTTCTAATTTCCTGATACAGTAGACAACATTTCAAAGAATATATTTGTACAGTTATTTTCTTCTCTTAAATAATTTTGTTAGAATAAAATTCCTAAGAGTGGCATAATGGGATTATAAAGTATAAACATTTTCAAGGATCTTTGATGTGAAAATACCAGCTACTCAAATGCACATGTTTAGACACAGCAAGCAATATGTGGCATATGTAATGGAAATCTTGGGATAATGGGATCCAAAAATTAAAAAGGATGGCCTCAAGGTCATCCAGGCAGCTAAATTCTGGCTTTGATATTCAACACTTTACTACTCTCTTTGCAATGCCTGAGCCATCATAAGGATTATATGGGCTCCTCTGTTCACGTGGCTTTTTCTATCCTGGTCATAACTTTCCCCAGAGGGAAACCTGAGATAACCCAAAAATAAATTGTGAGAAGTCAAGTAAACCTACCTCCACCACCAATTCCCGATCAAGCCATGACTTACTTTTCCAGTGCACTTCGAACAGGAGGCAAACCGCCACAGCTGTGTTTGTAGACTGTTTCCAGGATTTGACAACCATGAATCTGTGGAAAATACAGCCTTGTCAAACTGGACTCCATTTTAATAGTTTATGCAACACAAACTAATATTCTATATTCAACCAAGAGGGCAGAATCCAGCAGAGAATGGGGATAAACTTTCTCATAAAACTTATCCATGTCGTTCTCAAAGATGGATCCCTCCCCTCAGCAACATCAGCATTGCCCCAGAACTCGTTAGAAATGTAAATTCTTCGGTAGGGCCCAGCAGTTTGTGTTTTAACAAGCCTTCCAGGTGATTCTAATGCACTGTGAAGTGTGAGAACCACTGCACTAAAGAAACCAGAATCACTTAGAGTTGGAACTCCAAAGCCAAGGAAAGCTCTTCATTTCAGGTTAAGGCCTAATTCAGACTACATGCAAGGTATGTTCTTTTCCAATTATCCACTGGCTCTATGTGCTTCAGGTTCTTTTTTTTTTTTTTTTTTTAAACGACTTTGAAGTATAATTTACACACTATAAAATTCACCCTTTTTAAGCGTACTATTCAACAATGTTTAGTAAATTTATAGCATTGTGCAACCATCACAACAATCCAGTTTTACAACACTTCCATCACTCCAAAAACACCCGCTGTGCCTGTGTGCAATCAATCCCCATTCTTATTCCAGACCCGGACTCTTGACATCTCATTTGTTAACTCTGCAGAGCCTTGCCACACTAGCTTCTCTACCACCGTCCTGGAGGGAAGAAAGATTCCCCTATCTGCAATCCCTCTTATTAATTTTCCACTGTCCTTCTGGTAGCCAGTGGAAGCTGAAGGTCAACCGAGATGTGCAGCTAGCGCTGGCTCTCTTATGCTGCCACCACTAACTCCACTTACCTAGAAGGTTCCCTCTCCTTTGGGGAGATAGTTTAATGCAGCGGTTAAGAACGTGGTCTCTGGGGCCAGACACACCTGGGTTTATATCTCAGCTCCACCACTTACTACCGCCTGTGTGACCCTGCGCACACTCCGTAACCTACTTAACCCTTTAGAGGATTGAATGTGATAATATAGGTAAAGCCCTGACCACAGTGCCTAGTACAGAGCAAGTGCACAATAAAAGCTGGATGCTGTGATCTGATGAGGACAATCAGCTCCGAAGGGACAAAGAACACCTCCCTAAGTCTTTGCTGGCACAGCATGGGTGTAGCAGAGCACTTAAGTTTCTACACTTACACAGCAAAAAATGAAGTAGCATGTGGCAAATTAACTGGTTAACTAGTTATATTAATCAAAGCAAACACCCCTAATAAGCTCAGGCACAAATATAAGAGCTTAAAAACGTGGAGACTTGAGATAAACATGTTTAATCCATTTGTCCATTTGGTCCAATTATGGACCAATTCAACAGACAGCAGATTCTTCTAATGTGAAATCTCAAAGCATTTATTTCTCAGAGTTATTACCTCTTCCCAGAAAAGACATTCTTCTGACATTGGGGACCCTAACTTTTCAATGCAACTGATAAAAACTTGTGACAAAATTTGGCATGTTTAACAAAATACACACATGGCTTTCACTCACTGATCTCATAATTCTCAGAAAACTGCTAGCACCCTAACCACGAACATGATTCCTTTTTTCTTTCTAAGAATTAACTTTCTGTTTCTCCTCGAGATCCATACCCAATAGTTCTAAACCCTTAGTGCAGACTGCTCTCACTCCCAAACATCCATAGCAATTTTCTCTTACCCCAGCAACATTCTTAGGTACATCTATTAACATTTCCTCTGCTTTCTGGACCAGGAGCTGCTTAAGAAAAGGGTCATTATCTTATTTTTGCCTTCCTGACACTTAGCCATGATACTCAAGCAGATATTGCTGAATGAATGAATAAATGAATGGATAAGTAAAACTACTAAAAAGTAAGGTCTTCAAAAAAGAATGTAAGGTTAAATTAATTATTAATATTTCCTCAGTGCTTAGCAGAGCAAAAGAAAAAAGGAAAGTTCTTGCCTTTTGACTTTTAATTTGTTCTACTACAACCATCACAGAGGGAAAAAGGAGCTGGAACTGTAAAGTAGAAAATAATTAGTAAGGTATATAATCAAATACAAAGAAAAAAAATTGATTTAGCAAAAGCTTTCATTTCTAAATAGTTCAACTTAAGGCAAAATGGCAATACCACAGAAAAATCAAAATCCAGTATCCCACCTAAGGCAATGTGACGTGGGGGTTGGATGCAGATAGGAAGAGGATGGCGGAGAGAAGCAGTTTCTATTTCTGAGGCTTGTATAACTATTAATATTGATGTCAACATAGAGCATTAACATCAGACATTAACATTTATCGGGCGTTGGGCAGATGGAGGGGGGAGGAGGGGATGGGTACATACAAACATAATGAGTGCGATGCACACCATCTGGGGGATGGACACACTTGAAGCTCAGACTAGGGGTGGGGGGCAAGGACAATGTAACCTAAACATTTGTACCCCTGTAATATGCAGAAATAAAAACAAACAAACAAACAAAAAAACCAATGCAGAAATATTTAAATAAAGCACTAAATAACTTTCAAAAAAAAAAATCAGACATTAAGTTTCAGCTAACTTTGGAACTTTTCAAATAGTTTTCATCTAGTAAATCATACAAATTGCCCAGAATAGAAAATGTTGGGCTCTGAATCCAGAAGGAAAAAAGTCTTGAAAATAGTGTCACAAATTAGATTATTCTAACAATATCAACAGATTCCAAAGCATTTGGTTATTTGGGCAGCATACCTGATCTAAGGAGTAATTGACATGTGATATGGAGAGATGAGGGTCAGCCAGGAACTGCAATAAAAAACATATGATTAGGGCTCCACACCAAATATCTCAAATCTATTTGATCTATAAAAACTAGAGGAGAATCTGAGAATGGGCTTAGTGTTAGTTTTAGGCTACAGAGAATTGATAATTTATAGAAGATTATTAATTCTGATTTTCAGGTGAAACAAGCCAAAACCAGCGCTTTTATAAGCTCACTAAGGAACCTGTGCCATGATCTATAAGCCACTTTGACCACGGGTTGGGCAATCACAGAGAGAACACTGAATCCTCCAGCCACACAGGAAACGGCTCACTCTTAACTACCTGACCTTATGAAAGGGCCTTTCAGATTCAAGAACATGTCCCAATCTGCCATTCCAGAGGTATTTCCTATATCTCTTTTTTCTCACCTCTTGTTCTAAATCAAGCAGTGCTTGGCGATAGGGCTGCAAAACCGAATCCAACCCTGTGCAGAAGGCCCTCAGGTAGATTCCATATAACCCACCTTGGCCCTGCTGAGATGGATGGTGATCCTGAAATCAAACAAAGAGAAGTCAACTTCTCAGCTAAGGCCCTGAAACCTGAGGAAGACATTATCCTTTGTTAGTGGAATTGGTTTTGCTTAAATAATTCCATATCAAAGCAGTACTTCAGTGAGAAGAAAACCGAACTGAAGATGAAGATTCTGAGCTCTCATCTTTTAAAATGCGATAATATTTTAATTTTCCAAGGAGGCCCAGATATTACAAACAAGCAGGTACTCTCAGTGGAGATTTTTCCGCGTCTTAATTTTGATCTTATCACTCCGAGTTTAAAACCTTTTGGTGGCTTCTCACTGCCCTAGATTAATATCCAAACTCCTATATATGGCATACAATGACTTCTGCATTCTGACCCTTACTCATTTCTCCAAAAGTATCTTTCACTGTTTCCAACTTCACATCCTCATTTCCAAACTACCCACAGTCCACCAGATGTGCCTTGCTTCTGCTGTCTCTCACCCCTGTGAATTTGGACTTGTGTTCTGCTTGTAACTGTGCACCTTTGTAACAAACACCTCCTCTTCCTGCGGGACCCAGCTCAAGCACCTCTTATCCACAAAGCCTTTTTCTAACTCTCCCTAGGGGATTAATACCTCCACCTTTAATAATATCTTTATTTAGTGCTTGAATTGTACTTTTTAAATGTGTATCCTTCACTAGTCAAGAGCTTCATGAAGGCAAGGACCATACTTTATTAATCCTTGTATCTTAGTTCCTAGCACAGTTCTTTAAACGGAGGGTAAATATTTACTGAATAAGACCTGAATCTTCCTTCTAACATCCCTCTCCTGCCTGGGTTGGCAATTCCTCAAAACATGACTCTGACAGTCAACATGGGAAGTTGTAAGAATCTCATCAAGAGGTTATACATGAATATGGCTTGCCTTTAAGAAACTTGCAAGTTTTTTGTAGGAGCTTCTTAAGTGATTTTGTATGGGGCATTGCAGTTAACAGCTGATTGAAGACTATGATAACTAGCCTCTCTGGCTATGTACTAATTTGGGTGATCATGCTCTGCTGGTGGTAGATAAGATAGCAGAATTCAGCAATAGACGTGGTAGGAAGCTTGGGCTCAGGTGTTATAAATTATAGCACAGCACAGCCAGACGACGCTGCAGTGTGCTAGTAGTTCCTGAACAAATGTTCACAGGTATGATAAGAACAGTATGGACAAAAGTTGAAACAGACCAGAGTGGCTTACAGCCAGCCAATTTTGTTTTGATCTTGTGTCATTCCAGAGAACTGAATGTTTTTGTTTATCACAAAATCAGAGAAAATGAGTATTTTTTTTTACTTTTCCCCAAAAAGAGGTACAACAGGTACCTTTATCATTTGGGAAAGTAGGAATTCACATATCATGTAAGACAAAATCCACATAGTCACATGAATATAGGACAGATTTGTTTAAGTATTACATACGAAAACAATTAGAGACCTTGTATTCACATGAATATTTCCAGTGATGAGAAATCCATAACTTATTTCACATGAATCACCAATGTAGTCACTGAAAGCTTGACACAGCTCCTGCTCTCTAGAGGTGTACATTTCCCCAAGAACAGGATCCCACCTGTTGCTGCACATGGCCCGTGTACTGTTCAATGAACTCCGTGAAGCGAATATAGTCTGTGCCGAGTCGGCAGAGTCGATTCAGGACGCTGGTTTCACTGGGGTGGAGAAATGGGAAGTCCTGCGACACCTGCAGGAAGAGGAACAATGCCACAAACACTGATGCCTGCTTGTCACTCTCTATGTTCTTTGGGACACTTCAAATATTTCAAACTATGTATTTATCTTTTCCCTTCTCAAGATGTCCACTTAAGTTGGTAAGTTCTGGGTAACAAAGGTATTTCCAAACCACTGTGAAGCTGTTCCCCATCCCCTAATTATTTGCTTTTTAAAACTGGTAACACATGGTAAAGAATTCAAACAATACAAAA
Organism: Propithecus coquereli; assembly: GCF_000956105.1. Taxonomy (NCBI): domain Eukaryota; kingdom Metazoa; phylum Chordata; class Mammalia; order Primates; family Indriidae; genus Propithecus; species Propithecus coquereli. The sequence goes on along the minus strand of NW_012148618.1, from coordinate 14,315,784 downwards.
TGGTGTACATTAAAAATAAGTCTACCTCCCTAGAGGCAGCCACTCTTACTTGTTTCTTATGCAATCTTCCACGGATGGTCTACAAGGATATGGGGTTTTGACCTGGTTGCAACAAAGTCTCTTTAGCAATAGTGCTCAGACTGGGGTCTGTGGACTCCAAGGGTTTCTCAGACATATTCTTAGGATTTACAAACCGTCTGTGAAATTTTATATTTTTTTCATTAGAATAAGAATCTAAAATTAATGTAAACGTAGTGTAATCCGTAAAAGCACCTGGCCATATAAAATTAGTGTTACTTGTATTTGTATTTTTAATTTAAATGAAGGACAAATGACAGCCTAATATGCTATATAAAAGTTTCACAGCAGTTCAAGTAGAAAAAAGTAGTTGGATAATGTATTCATTCAATCAACTTTTTAAAATATTGTGGTAAAATATATATAACATCAACCATTTTAACTATTTTTAAGTATACAGTTCACTGGCATTAAGTACATTCACACTATTGTGCAACCATCACCACTATCCATCCCTGGAATTTTCCCCCCGCCAACTGAAACTCTGTACCAACTAAACACTAACTCCCCATTCCCCCAGCCCCCGCCAAACACCATTCTACTTTCTCTCTATGAATTTGACTGTTCTAGCTACCTTATCTAAGTGGAATCATTCAATATTTATCCTTTAGTGACTGGCTTATTTCACTTAGCATAATGTTCTCAAGGTTCATCCGTATTATAGCATGTGTCAGAGTTCCTTCCTTTTTAAGGCTGAATATTAGATTGTATATATTCAATACACACATTTTGTTTATTCATTCTTCCTTCAACGGACACTTGAGGTGCTTCCACCTTTTGGCTATTGTGAATAATGCTCTGTAAACATGGGTGTAAAAATGTCTGTTGAGGCTGGGCATGGTGGCTCACACCTGTAATCCCAGCACTTTGAGAGGCCAAGGTGGGAGGATCAGTGGAGGCCAGGAGTTTGAGACCAGCCTGGGCTACATAGTGAGACCCCATCTCTACAAAAAATACAAAATTTAGCCAGGCATGGTGGCGAACACCTGTAGTCCCAGCACTTTAAGAGGCCAAGCTGGGAGGATCACTGGAGGCCAGGAGTTTGAGACCAGCCTGGGCTACCTAGTGAGACCGCATCTCTACAAAAAATACAGAATTTAGCCAGGCATGGTGGCAAACATCTGTAGTCCCAGTTATTCAGGAGGCTAAGGTGGGAGGAGCTCGAGGTTACAGTTAACTATGCTCACGCCACTGTACTCCAGCTTGGGTGACACAGCAAGACCCTGTCTCCAAAAAAAAAAAGCCTGAAAGTCCCTCCTTTTACCTCTTTTGGATATATACCCAGAAGTGGAACTGCTAGATCATATGGTAATTCTATGTTTAATTTTTTGAGAAACGTCCATACCATTTTCCACAGTGGCTGCATCATTTTACAGTTTCACCAGCAATATATAAGGTTACTAATTTCTCTACAATCTCGCCAATACTTATTTTCTGTTTTTTTTTTAATAACAGTCATCCAAATGGATGTGAAAGTGGTGTCTCATTGTGGTTTTGATTTATATTTCTCTAATGATTAGTGATATTGTACATCTTTTCATGGGCTTATTGACCATTTGTATATCTTTTTTGGAGACTCAATCAACTTTTTTTTTTTTTTTTTTGAGACGGAGTCTCACTGTGTTGCCCGGGCTAGAGTGCTGTGGCGTCATCCTAGCTCACAGCAACCTCAAACTCCTGGGCTCAAGTGATCCTACTGCCTCAGCCTCCCAAGTAGCTGGGACTACAGGCATGCGCCACCATGCCCGGCTAATTTTTTCTGTATATTTTTAGTTGTCCGATTAATTTCTTTCTATTTTTAGTAGAGACGGGGTCTTGCTCTTGCTCAGGCTGGTTTCGAACTCCTGAGCTCAAACAATCCGCCCGCCTCGGCCTCCCAGAGAGCTAGGATTACGGGCGTGAGCCACCACGCCCGGCCTCAATCAACTTTTAATGAACATCTACTCTTTACCAGGCACTTGTGCTAACATTCTGAGATTAAAGAGTGAACAAAATCAGACACAGTTACTACTCCAAAGGAACTTAGCATATTATATATTCATATGAGTATTGTATTTTGTGGAGATAATCTTTTTATGACAATAAATGTGGTAATAAATAGGCAAAGAAGATTTTTCTCTGTTACTGAGTACATGATAATATGATTAGGAATCCATTTAATGTAGATTTTAATGATACAATGCTAATCATATCTTCAAGTTAATAACTTAACAAGTAACATGACATAGTACTTAACAACCTGGTCTTTGGAGCCAGACTCCCTGGGTTGGAATCCCTGAGTTGCCTTTTACTTGTCTGAAAGCTTAGGCAAGTTACTATACCTCTGTGCCTCAGGTTTCATACCTATAAAGTGGAGATAATAATTGTGAAGATTAAATAAACATGTAAAGCAAATGTGCCAAGCTCATAGCAAGTACTCAATATATATAAGCAATTTTTTGTTATTAACAAGACATCTCTACCCAGTTATCAAGTGATACCCCTGTGAAAATTGTCATTTCTTGTTGGTAGAGTTTTAGAAAAGTTCAAGATCTGATTATTCTGAAATGGCAAACAATACCTTGAAGTTACCGATACCATTTTGTATAATATATGTTGTACATACTTATATGAACAGGCTGAGAAACCCTGCATTAGAGTAATATTAATTTGAATTTATTGATTTGGTAGTTTTTTTATATTTAATTTATAAAAATATTTGGTTTTACATTTGTTTAAGAGCAATATGCTTGAGTTTATACCTAGCTTATTATGCATATATTCAATATAATAATTTTCATCAACATTGGGCATTCATGACAATTTTTCCCTTTATTCAAATGTGAAAAACACTGCTCTGCAGAAAATATGCAATATTTGTTGTTTTTGTCTTTTTTCCATAAATATCTAAACACCTGCTATGTGGCAGAAACTGTGCTAGGTGTTGCAGGTACATGAAAGAAGATCAATGCTGTCTTCGTCTCCCATGGGCAATCTATGTAGGAGAAAGACTATAAACAGGTAACAACAATAATTACGAGTTGTGATAAGTCGTATAAGGGAAATAAACAAGTTTCTGTGATCAGAGAATTTAAAATGTGGTCAGAGAAAGTTTTTCTGAGCAGTGACTTTAAGGCTGACACTTTAAGTATGAAAAGGAAGAAAATACCTGATTGAGATGATTGAGACTTTTTTATAAGAAAGGAAGGAAAGGAAAAGATGAATTACTTGTGGCTCTCTCCCCCGGCTCCCACCTCAGCTATTTTTCTGATACTGTGTTATCTCTTCTTATTCCAGATAGTCAAGCACCCACATACTTCCTGAACATTTCTTCCTATATGCTTGGCACTGTGCTAAGTTCTACAATGGAAAAGTGAAATACCAACTCAGTCTTCAAAGATCTACACAATGAAAAGTGACAATTTAGACTCCACCATACAAATCTCACCTCATTTATTTTTTTAAAAAAACTCACCTAAACTCCCAAACCCCAAATACACATTCATAAATAAGAAGAAGAATCTGTTCGATTGATAGGTTTTATAGAGTAAGAATGTACTTTTTCTGCTCTTCTACAGTCTATATTGCCAATTCTCCTAGGAATATGCATGACTTTGTGATCAGGCAGACCTATCTCGCCATTACCAAGATTAGCCAGCACAAAGCTCTCTGAGCTTCGGTTTGCTCATTTGTAAACTGCTAACAATACCTACGTGGCCAAGTTATTGAGAGCATTAGATAACATTACTGGAAGCAGAAGCAGATAAGAATAGTTCAGGTACTGAAGCCAGACAGACCTGGGTTCACAACGAAGCTCTGCTAATTACTAGCTATGTCTCCTGGTAATTATTTACCATTCTAAATCTGGGTTAATACGTAAAATGGATATAAGTTATGACGATTAAATGAGATAATGCATATACACAATATATAACGCTTCCTCCTCATACATTTCCTGGTTACATGAAAGCCCCCTACCAAGTTCTTCACCTAGGGCAGAAATGTCCTGAGAAAGGAGTAATGAGGGAAACACTACATGCTCTCGAATTCATTTTCTCATTCAACAAAAGTTTCTGAGCGCGTACTGGGTGTTTGGGTTCTGTGTATTTGGACCAGCCTTTAAAACTCACTCTGAAACAGAATACAAGCGAGAAAATAAATAGGAGAAAGTGCCTCCCTCACTTTTATATCGTTCCCCAGCAACTCTCGCTCAGACACCTCGCCCTTAGGCCCTGTCCTCGCTCCCCCACAAAGGCGGGGCCACCGGAGGCCAGCCCTCTGTTCCCCAGCCTGGGCCCAGCCCACTCCAGGTGTTTACATCGCCCTGAGGCCCCTGGGGCTCTGCCCTAAGTAGCCTGCGCAGGGGCACGCCCCCAGCCCTGCAAGCCCCGCCCCTCAGACTCCTCCCCCAGGCACAGGCTCTGCCCCACGCCTAACGCGCTCCCTCGTTCCCGTGCTCTGAGCCGGACAGTACCTGGAGGCCACTCCGTTTGTTCCAGGTGAAAATGGACCCTGGGTACCCGCTCAGAGCCAAGAGCAGTTCGTGGATCATTCCCACGGCGGACCTCGAGTCCCTAGCTGCGTCACCTCCTCCAGCGTCCCTCCAAGCAAACGCGGGGGCGAATGCTGCCCCTGCGACAAGCGCACAGGGTCCTGGGTCGGACGGTTTGTCTTGAATCAACCCACCGAGACAAATGATGCGGGAAGAGCGGACGGGAAGCGGGGAAGTGGTCGCGAGCCCCGGAAGCGCGCCCAGCTAGGCCACTCGCTTGCTCCCGCCTCAGCTCTGCGGAGATGAGTCGCGGGAGTTGCCCTCGCGCATGCGCCCTCGATGCCCCGAGTCGCCCACTCGGACTTCCGGTTTGGGAGCCGGACTGGGAGGCTGGGGCCGGACCCAAGTGGGTGAGGCTGGCCCGGGGACAGGGATGCGAGTGGGTTGAGGACAGCTCGCGAGGGAGACGGTTCCAGGGGTGGGCTGGAGGGTGCCCTCAGGGCGCCTTAGCCTGGTCAGAGGCCTCTGGAGGGACCGGACGACGGCTCCGAGAGTAACCCGGCCGGAGGGAGCGGAGACAAAGAGGCCGGAACCCTGCACCCGCCGCACCTAGAGCTGAGCCCTGCGCCCGCGACCCCGCAGCGCTCGGAGCCCTCGTCTAGCACCCGAGCTCGTCCTCAGGAAACCCATTCCTACTACTGCCCACTCGGACTACCTCTCTCCAACTCAGTGTGACTCTCCCCAAGCCCACCCGTTCCTCGCTTCAGGAGGCAAAATCAACTTCTCTCCGTGCGCGAGGTTTCCCGTTAGTAGCTCCCGAACCCTTGCTGAGCGGTTACTTCTGTGAGGGCAAAACAAAGACCCTTGAGGACTTGATTTTTGTCTGGGGTGGGAATTGGTAGTTGTGGCGTCTGAGGGGGCGGGGCGGACGCAGAGGGCCTTGGGAAGGACTGCGGAGGTACAGGGGGGAGATCAGCTGCCATCCGCTGGATAGAGGCTTTTTTGCCTTCAGCAGGATAGTGACTTTCCTTTAGATCCTCTTGAGCTCCAGGTTTCCCATATGGTTCGAACTCATTGTGCAACATTGATCAGGGAAATTAAATGGGATCAGACTTGAGGGGGGGGTGGGAGAGGAGCAGACAGTACTTTATATCCCCTGCTGCTTCCTGGGGGCCGCTCTGGAAAATCACCCAGAAATGCAGCTTTTGAAAGCTCTCTCTTCATACTCACTGTTGGCTTGCTGCCCTGAAGATGGTGCTACCTCATATGGCCACTTGGAGCATATGGGAAGTCAGGCCAGCTCTGGCAAGACTTTAGACATATGAATATATTCCTTCTGATAGTGCCATCTCTCTCTACCCTAGGAAGAAACTCCTCTTATAGAGGAGAGACACTCATCTGCAGGTGATTCTCCAAGGACATGGGAAGATAGGTGTAAGCCCTGGAACCCAGACCCTTAAGTGGAGGGAAGCTGCTTTCTGCTGTGAATGATGGCCAAACCCACCCTGAGAGGGAATGGCACTAACTCTGAGACCTTCAGACAGCGCTTCAGGAGATTCCATTACCAGGAGGTGGCTGGGCCCCGGGAGGCTTTCAGCCAACTCTGGGAACTTTGCTGTCGGTGGCTAAGGCCGGAGGTGCGCACCAAGGAGCAGATTGTAGAATTGTTGGTGCTAGAGCAGTTCCTGACCATCTTACCTGGGGAGATCCAGAATTGGGTACAGGAGCAATGTCCAGAAAGTGGAGAGGAGGCAGTGACTCTGGTGGAAGATTTAGAAAGAGAGCCTGGAAGACCTGGATATTCGGTGAGAAGGGAGGGGGAATTCAGAAGTGTGAGACTGGGAAGGGGCAAGGATAGAGGGTCAAATTAAGGTATAGACAGGCTTAAAGAGGGGCATAGTCTCCCTTGCTGATACTTATACTTCTGGTCTGGACCAGGTAACTTTTTCAGATAGTGCTTGTCTGGAGATGCTACCTGGGTGTACCTTTGCCTACCTTGTCATGAGTTTTTCCTAGTTTCCCAGTTTCTTACATAATAGGGAAGAAAGGGCAATTTTTTTTTTCCCAGCCTGTAGTTGGGTTTACTCTTTTGATCTTTTCCTTCTGGAGTTCCAGCTGTTCTAAGGTAATGGTAATGGAATAAAACCCTTGTTGGCTTTAACCTCCCCCACCCCTAACCATGGCTTTAACCTCCCCCACAACCCTAACCATGTCCCAGAAGGATGATCTCTTTTGGGGTATTAAACAATCTCCTCTGGGAATGCCCCTCATTATGACCTTGCAGTGACAATTAATGGGGGTTGTTTCTAGGTCACAGTCTCTGTGAAGGGGCAGGAAGTGCGCTCGGAGAAGATGACACCCCTGAAATCATCACGAGAGTTATTAAGTGTTCGGCAGGAGTCAGTGGAACCCCAGCCCAGGGGTGTACCCAAGAAAGAGAGGGCAAGAAGCCCAGACCTGGGACCACAGGAGCAGATGACCCCAAAGGAGAAGCTCAGACCTTTTCAAAGGAGCGGTGAGGAGTAGATTCATATGGGAAGATAGAGTGCCCACTAAGTTGGGAAGTAGGGTTGGGAATAGTGAATGGGAAAGGGATTTCAGGAATAAGTGGAAACTGTAGAGTATATGGTTGCTGGGGACCTCCTGAAAACATGTAGGTTAGCCCTCGGGTACAGTAAGTATTCTTATGTTACCTCTTTTGACAAGTCTGGCTAGAGAATGACTCCCGAGTTTTTATCCTTTTATCCCTGTTTTACTACTTGGTAATGATGATAGTAGGTCCCTGTTTTCTAGATAAAAATTGTTTTCTATACTTGAAGGCACATCTTCGTTTTAGTTGTTTTCCTTCTCTGAATTAAACTATATTTGTTTCTTTACCCTTTCCCCAGAAGATCCATTCTTTAGACCTAAGTTTTCGTTACTTTGGAACCTTTAAGTTCTTCAAGTATTATGTTAATTGTACAGAACTAAATTATGTATTATTCTAGTCAAAGTCTGTTAGATAGAGGTAAGAATTTTACTTCAGAATTTTGCAATATCTTCTTTCAGTATAGCCCAACTTTTGATTATATGATTTTTAGTCATCTGGTAACTCCCAGGAGTCTCATAGCTTTCCCCATTGCCTTTGTACCTAGTTGTTGCTTATACTTGTGCTTGATTTTGTAGAACTTGTTTTTCTTCTGTTGAACTCTGTGTTGTATGGTTTTTTCTTTGCTCATTTCATTTAAAACTTGTTGAGGTTGTTTTGAATTCTGATCTTATCCGAGACAACAGCCTTCTCAGCAGGTTTGGTAATGGTCTCTGTTTAACCATCCAGATGAAATCCCTCAACCTCACACACAGACTTGCAGGATTGATCAGTTTTTGAACACCTACCATGTGTTCAACACTTGCAGGGCACTCTGCAACAAGAAAAGGTTTTTATCTTCAAAGAGCTTATAATATGCTTGAGTACACAACAGCAGACTATAAATATACACTGAACTGAACTGTATTGAAACAATGCCAAAGATGACTTGGTTCAATTGTGTGAGTACTATAGAGATTTGGCAGAGTGGGAGATGAAGGTCGGCTGATGGAAGGCTTCTTGGGGGCACTGGCAAATACAGCTTCTTGAAAAATGGGTTGAATTTGGATAGGACGAAGGGAGTTAAAGGAAAGGCACACAGTGATGAACAGACATGTGCTGTGTTTTAGAGAAAAGAGTCTGACAGAAATGGGTAGTGCATGGTAGGCACTAAGCTTAAGGTTCAGCAGGAAAGCATGTGAGCTGAGGAAGCAAGAGCCTGCGGTTAGAGCACAGTGATTGCTGCAGTTATCCAGGTGTGTGAGGATAAGGAGTCTGGACTTAGATGGTGGCAGTAGGAATGGAGAGGAAGGACATACTAAGGGGAGCACCTTTAGAACTTGGTGTGAGGGAAACAGATGAGTTGAAGACGATCTCCTCTTCCCCCCTCCTTGAAATCACTCTGAGTTTAATTCTCTAGCCCCAGGTACAGAACAACAGGAGACAGGTGATGACTTCCCAGTTAGGACCTGCCTGCCTACAAGTGGTCATGAGGGCTAGGGAGCTACTTGGAATAGAATTATCTGCTCTGAACACAGAACAGAACTTTTTCCTCTCTTGTCACCCTGCTCTGGAAAATAAAGTATTTCTCATCTTTTGAGGTTTCCTGTATTTTCCCCACTTTGTTCAACCCACTGAACTTTCTGAAACCACTTCCCTAGACACTTTCTTTATAATCCTCTTGGATAAAAAAGGCAGGACTGAATTCAGAGTTTTTTTAATGATCAGTCCAAACTATGATACCTTTTTGTTTGCTTCCCTGCAAGCAGGATTTCCATTTCCTAAATCCGGTGTGGTCTCCAGATTGGAGCAAGGAGAGCCATGGATCCCAGATCTGCTGGGCTCCAAGGAGAAAAAACTCCCGAGAGGCAGCCACACAGGAGATAAACGAGTGCATGCTGATCTGTTACCATCCAAAAGAGAGAGAAGAAGCTGGGTAGAACAAGATCACTGGGGCTTTGAGGATGAGAAAGTGGCAGGTGTGCACTGGGGCTATGAAGAGACCAGAACTCTCCTCGCAATTCTCAGCCAGACTGAGTTTTATGAGGCTCTCCGAAACTGTCATCGAAACAGCCAAGTGTATGGGGCTGTGGCTGAGCGGCTCCGGGAGTATGGCTTCCTCCGGACCCTGGAACAGTGTCGGACCAAGTTCAAAGGTCTCCAGAAGAGCTATCGGAAAATCAAGAGTGGCCACCCACCTGAGACCTGTCCCTTCTTTGAAGAGATGGAAGCCCTGATGAGTGCCCAGGTCATTGCCCTGCCCAGTAATGGCCTGGAAGAGGCAGCCTGTCACTCTGGACTGGTGGGCAGTGATGCTGAGACTGAGGAGCCAGAGCAGGGGGGCTGGCAGCATGAGGAGGGAGCAGAAGAGGCTGTGGCCGAGGAGTCTGACAGTGATGAAGTGGATCTGGAGGGGCCCCCGCAGGACCCTGACAACTCATCTGCACCTGTCCTGTTTAGAAGCCCAAGTGGTAAGAAATTTTTCTTCTTGTGGTTTTGGGATTAGACTTGGGGAACAGTGAGACTGGATGTGTAGTCAGGAAGCTCAATGTCACCTGCCAGGGTCACAAGAAGCATTTCTTAATTCTATGTATATTTCATTCTCTTGTGGGAAAATCAGTGAGATAATAGGGAATAAATTTAGACTTTTGAAAGAAATACCTTCAGAAAATTCAGAGTCTTGAAAAGGAATATCATTCTTTCCATTTCTTTATTAAAATATTTTTTTCCTGATTATAAAATCATTGCAGGCTCACTGAGAAAAATGTGGCACTATATTGTCTTTAAGGGGAACTAGTGTTTATTGAGCACCTCATTTGAACTTGGTGCTTTAAATATTTTATCTTTTATTCTCCCAAATCTCAAAGTCAGTTTATTATGTGTTCATTTTTACTTAGAATAGTACAGTGAAGAATTGCCCAAAGTTGGGGAAACATTTTGTAAGTCTTCTCTCTGATATTCACAATATGTGCTGGCATTTTAACAGGAGCAAGAAGTCCTAATCAACAAGCAACAAAGCTTGTTTAACACTCTATGTTGAAATGTTTTTGCCTATGGAATCCTTTTAAAAGGATTATCAACCTATTATTGTTGATATAATTTGTACAACTATGCTGTTATGGGAAGAGCACCGAAGTATGATTCAGGAGGCTTAGATTCTAATCCTGGTGATCACTAATCAGCTGGGTGACCTTGGGCAGTTATCTAACCATTGTAAGTTTCCATTTCCTCAACTGTAAAGTTGGGCATGGCAGCAGTACTACATCTCTCAAGTTGCTGTTCCTTTGTGAACAGTGATCTTTCCCTTCAATTTTTTATTTATATATGTGGTTAGTTCTGTTCTAGCCTTGTCTTCTGCTTTTTCTTTTCTCTTTTTTCTTCATTCTTTTTCTTTTATTAATCACTGACATAAATATATGTAGGTTAATCACAAACACGGCACATATGCTAAATGCTATTTCATTATCTTTGTCCTTTTCATCATTTTTGTTGCTTTTTCTTGTCTTCTATTGGGTCATTAAAAATGAAATGTCCAATTTCGAATCAAAAGTTTAGTTTATTATATCTCAAGCAAGAACCAGTAAAATTAATCAAAGTATGTGTCTGTACTATTGACACAGTTTTGTCATCTTAACGGCAGCTTGTTTATGCCAGCAGGGAAGCCTGGAGAGCGAGTAGGAATGAAATCCAAAAGGTGTTTTCCACAGCTTGTTGAGAATTGAATATTTTTCCCTACAAGAAGTGGTCCAAAGTGTGGAAGAAGTGGTAGTCAGTGGTGCAAGGTCTGATGAATATGGTGGATGACAGAGTTTCCAAGTCTAGCCTCTAGTTTGAGCAGCATTGTTTGTACGACATGTGGTCGAGCATTGTCTTGTAAGAGGATTGGCCTGTTGACCAGTCTCAGTTGCATAATCGCAAACATCCTCATCATTTCATCCAGTTGGTTGCAGTAGACATCTGCTGAAATTGTTTGACCAGGTTTCATGAAGCTGTAATGGATAATAGCAGCACTGGCCCACCAAACAGACACCATTAGCTTTTTTTTGATAAATATTCGGTTTTGGACTGTGTTTCGGCACTTCATCTTATCCAACCATTGTGCTGAATGCTTGCAATTGTCAAAAAGAATCCATTTTTTATCACATGTAACAATATGGTGTAGAAATGGTTCACCTTTATGTCATGACAGTAAAGAAAGGCAAGCTTCAAGACAAGGTTTCTTTTCTGATGTTTAATTCATGCAGAACCTGTTTATCCAGCTTCTTTACCTTGCTGATTTGTTTCAAATGGTCCAATATTGTTGGAATAGTAATGTCAAACCTTGCTGCTAATTCATGCATAGGTTGAGATGGATTTGCTTCCACTACAACTTTCAGCTCATCATTATCCCCCTTGGTCTCAGGTCACCCATGTGGCTCATTTCCAAGAATAAAATCACCAGAACGCAACTTCTCAAACCATAGACGTAATGTGTGTCCATTAGCCGCATCCTTCCCAAACACTTCATTGATATTTTGAGCTGTCTGCACTGCATTGGTTCCACAACAGAACTCATATTCAAAAATAACATGAATTTTTGGCTTATCCATGGTTTCACAAAAATTGCTCTAAAAGAAAATGTGAAAGATGATCACAAGCCCAACTATGCATTTGAAAGACTGAGGATGTACCTTCACAATAAAAATAAAACAAGAAGTGTCAAAATGGAATGTCAGATATCAGCTGTCAAACTTAGTACTTAAGGAAGTCGGACATTTCATACTTAATAACCTAATACTTTCTTTCTTGTTCTTCTTTACTCGCAGAGAGTGGATGATAATGGAAGAAATCTAACCTCTGCTGGCTCTCAGGTGGTAGGAAGTCTCTCTGAAACTGCCTTCCCTCTACCTTGAGCACCTTCAGGGAGCAGAGACTATAATCACCTTGACGTTGCTTTCCTGAAAGTGCTGCCCAGGTGGGGGACCTGCAGCGCTAGCATGTGTTCAGGCCTGAAGATACTGTCTGCTCTTGCTTCTTTCTTCATTCCAGCTTCTGCCAGAGATGCATGCTTATAAGGTCCTTATCTTGTGCCCTTCAGGTCTTTGCTATTGCTGGGCTGGCTTATTTGAGATGGCAAGTGAAGAAAGGCCATAATAGGGATTAGGCAGCAGTGTGTTTCTGAAAGAGGCAGTTCCTTGGAGTTTTAAGTTATTCTTTGGGGAACTGAATTCATAAGGAAGTAGGGCTGGTGGAAAAAGAATGATCAGAGAAATTAGGGATGACTTGTGGCTGACAGTGATTTATTGGGGTCTTCTTCCTCTGACCAGTGATTCTTCTAGTTAGGATCAGAATTCCAGGAAAAACTACTAAAAGGTTGGGAAAATGCATTCTATACACTTGCCTCAGTATACATAATGACTGTTTCAGTGATTAGGTGGAAAGCCTTTCTTTTTATATGGCTAAACAATTTATGAATAAAGCTCTTTGTGAAATTGCTAAAGGATATAGAGAAGCAAAACATTCTATAATGAGTTTGTTTAGATTTTGGAAACCTGAAGTATTTTTACTTTTTCACCTAGGAACCCAAGCTTAGGTGATTTTTTGTGATGCAGATGATAGGACTGAGAAATTGAAGTTACAAAGCTCTGGATTGGGTGGTGCTGAAATTTCTCTTCTGGTGGCAGGTGTACACTGGGGCTATGAAGAGACCAAGACTTACCTTGCAATTCTTAGTGAGACTCAGTTTTACGAAGCCCTCCGAAACTGTCACCGCAACAGCCAGCTGTATGGAGCAGTGGCTGAGAGGTTATGGGAATATGGCTTCCTTAGGACCCCGGAGCAGTGTCGGACCAAGTTTAAAAGCCTACAAACCAGCTACCGGAAAGTCAAGAATGGCCAAGCACCAGAGACCTGTCCCTTCTTTGAAGAGATGGATGCTTTGGTGAGTGCTCGGGTTGCTGCCCCACCCAATGATGGCCAGGAAGAGACAGCTTCTTGCCCCATCCAGGGGACCAGTGAGGCTGAAGCTGAGAAGCAAGCTGAGGAGGCAGAAGAGGCCATAGAGGAAGATTCTGATGATGATGATGAAGAGGATACTGAGATACCCCCAGAGGCTGACATAACTCGGGCTCCAGTCTTATTCCAGAGCCCCAGTGGTAAGATTCTTTCACTTCTTAAGGTATAAATAGCAAAGGGAGGGCAGTAGGATTTAGAAGAAAAGTCATCAGATTGAGGATGGCCTCTAGACCCAGCTTTCATGGATTCTTCTTATGACCACCCATGTTTCTTGTCTATTCAAGCAGCTCAGTGAGGGGATACAAATTATTTATGTGACTTTGCTCCTCACACTATAGCACCAATCTGAGATAGTTGCAGACTTTGTAAATTTGCTGTCATCTGTGTGTGAGCTGCTAGGTTTCCAGCCAGTTTACCTAACAGGGAATCTGAAAACTAACATTTTCAAGTAGCATATTGTACCCATAGTAGGATGAAGGTGATTTTAAAAGTTCATACTCATTTATATGTTTTTCTTCTGTCTCCTTTATTCACATACGTGAACAATTGATAACCCTTTTCTTCAGACACACTTTTGCAAAAGTCTGAGGTTTCTGAGGGAACTGACCCTTTGTATCTTAGCTGCTCTGTAAGAAAAAAACACTTTAGAATGGCTTCCTTCCTTGTGGGAAGAAGAGTTCTGATTTTGGAATCATACATGTACATGTATGTGAATCTGGGATCTGTTGTTTATTAGCTGAATGACTTGGAGCAAGTTACTTAACCCCCAAGTTTGCTTATCTATGTAGACCTCCCTCATAGGGTCGATGTGAATGGAGTACTGTGGTACAGCACCTAGCTCAGTGCCTAGGTGTGTAGTCGGTATTCGGTAAATACTAGTTTTCATTTCCCTAAGTCCTTCAGATGAGCATTCTGTAAGTGTGTTCCATGGGATATCAATATATTCTACTAAAAATGGCTATTAGGTTTGGGAAATACTCATCTTGGAGGCTTATAATACATAATGACATATTTAAGGTTCTGAGTTTTCATTTAATCTAGTGAATCTTTATTTCATGCAACGTCTCATAAGGCTTTTGGGTGGAAATACTTCTTTAGGGGGTACATAGGCTGACACTCAGCATTCTTTTGCTCTTAGATTTAGTCCAGGGAATTTGGGATCCAGAATTTACCTGAAATATCTGAATAAGTACCAATTCTCATAGTCTAGGCCCAAAGAAGCCTGGCATTTGTTCCTAGTGAAAGACACTAAGTATTTTTCTGCTCTGGTTTTTTTTTTTTTTTTTTTTTTTACAGAGTCTCACTCTATTGCCCTGTGTAGAGTATAGTGGTGTCATTATAGTTCACTGCAACCTCAAATTCTTAGGCTCAAGCCATCCTTCTGCCTCAGCCTCCCAAGTAGCTGGGACTACAGGCATGTGCCAGGACACCCAGCTAATTTTAAAATAGATGGGGTCTTGCTTTTGCTCAGGCTGGTCTCGAACTCCTGAGCTCAAGCAATCCTCCCATCTCAGTCTCCCAGAGTGCTAGGATTATAGGCGTGAGCCACTGCACCTGGCCTTCTACCCTGTTTTTATTTCCAACATATAAAGGGATGTGAGGGGAAGGGGACTCACGAAGCTCTTTCTGGATATAAAAGTTCCCCCAAAGGTTTTCCTTAACATTCCCTTCTAATCCGTGTAGTTACCAGCAAAGAACATTAACAATAATACCATGATAGGCCTGAAATATGGCAAAAATATAGCAATAGAAAGTGTCTTTCCTATATAAACATGGTGATAGTGTTTTCTAAAACCTGGTGAGTTTTCCTTGCTGTACTGAGAGGATTTTCTGAAGATCATGTATATCCAAGAAGGATTAAAAGAATATATTGATCAGCCCCTGTGTAGATGAGAAACATGTAATACTAAGTAGAGAAGTAAAACACTGGAATTTTAATAAAGGTAGTTATTTGGGATCTATCTAGAGCTCCCTAACTTCTATCTTAAATTACCTAATGTAATACTTGTTTTTCTCGAGTTTACTTTGTCCTGGCACATATAACTAAGGAAATAGATAACAATTTAAATTCTGTTCTTCTATCAGGTTTTGAGGCTGGATTTGAGAATGAAGAGAATACAAAACGGGATATTTCTGAGGAAGTACAGCTGCACAGGACACTACTTGCAAGGTCTGAAAGGAAAATTCCCCGTCATCTTAATCAAAGTAAAGGCAGTGAGAGTGAATGTAGACCAGGAAGACAATGGGAAAAGATCCCAGGGGAGAAAAGAGTAAAACTGACACTCCCAGAGAAGAGTTTGGGTAAAGTCGTAAGTCATCAGAGACCTTGCTTGGGAGAGAGACCCTGTAAATATCTCAGATATGACAAAAACTTCAGCCCAAACTCCCTTCTCATGCATCAGCTACCCCACCAGCTAGAAAATCCATATAAATGTGCCGACTGTGGGAAAAGCTTCAGTCGGAGTGCACGCCTTATTAGACACCAGAGAATCCACACTGGAGAGAAGCCTTATAAGTGTCTTGACTGTGGGAAGAGTTTCCGTGACAGTTCAAATTTTATCACCCATAGGAGAATCCACACAGGAGAGAAACCTTATCAATGTGGTGAGTGTGGGAAACGCTTCAATCAGAGCTCAAGCCTGATAATTCACCAGAGAACCCACACAGGAGAAAAGCCCTATCAATGTGAAGAGTGTGGAAAAAGCTTCAATAACAGTTCTCATTTTAGTGCACATCGGAGGATACATACAGGAGAGAGACCCCATGTGTGTCCTGACTGTGGAAAGAGTTTCAGTAAGAGCTCTGACTTACGTGCACATCATAGAACTCACACAGGAGAGAAACCCTATGGGTGTCATGATTGTGGCAAGTGCTTCAGTAAAAGCTCTGCCCTTAATAAGCACCGAGAAATCCATGCACGAGAAAAGCTTCTGTCATAGTCAGCACCTAAGTAAGCCCCTGAGGGTATATAAAGAGCCTCAATAAATGTATTGTTTGGAAAGTCTTCCAATAGTGAGATCCATCTCCTGTTCTGTGCCCAGCTAGCTTAGGATACTCTTCAGGATTTATGCCACTGTTTGTTCCTTATGTTTTTCCTGGATCTAGAGTCAAATCCCCAAGGCAGTTGTCTTAAGAATGAAAGTAAAATTTCCATCCCTCTCCGTGCCTGCATCTGAATTGATAACATCTTTTCCCTCTCAGTGCCTATGGTGTTCCCTCAATAAAGCAGAGAGGACATGGTAGTAGATCCTATGAATTTGATATGCATCCTTCTTTACTCATCCTGTCATCCAGCTGCATTTTGACTGGAAAAACCCATCACAGCAGCATTTCTGGGAGAAGTTGTGAGACTGCTCATTAAGTGGGTCTAGCTCTTCTTCATACAATAATGGAAATGCTACAAAGAATGACTCTTCCTACTCAATCCTGTGCTCAGAATGACATATTTGTCAGGCATATTCTTCATTTACCTTAAAGGAGAGTTTAATGTCCATCTTGGCTCTGCCCCATCAATCATCTTTTTCAGAACTAGGTATTCTATATGGCGAAATAATGTAAACCTTGTATAAATACTGAGGTGTAAACCCTGGATTTCTTAAGTTTCTTCTAAGTCCTAGAGGAAGGATTCGAATAGAATAATACTACATTTACAGGATCTAGTTTGATTTTTCTTTTTGTCCAATCTCATCTGAATTTCATCTGTCCCGTGTGGTCCAGAAGCCAAAGAACAAACCATCTGGATGTGGTGATAGGGAATGCAGTTAAAGCTGCCAACAGGGAATTGTCCATATTCCACAATCCAAACACTTAGTATGGTGTTATGCCCCCCATAGGTGCTCAGTACTAACCTACAATAAGCTGAAGCCACTGCTGCATTCCCTGTATTGGAAAAACAGGCCACTCTGTGCCAACAACCCTTTACCCAAATGGCAGGGAAGATGGATTATCTGTGGTCAGTGGAGCTACCAATCTATACATGTATGTATACACACACCCACCCACACACATTCAGTCTGTATACAATTAAAAGCAGCTCTTCAAACAAGTGTAATTACTGGTCTTATAACCAAATAGCATTGAATTAATTGCCCATATGTTCATAGTAGTATGATGAACCCTGTACAGCACAAGTTAAATAGACCCTGTCCTTGCCCTTACGGTCTAAAACATGATAATGACGTGGACAAATAAGTACACGTGTATAGTTGCAACAGTTTTAGGGAAATCTAGAAAGCTGGGTAGTAACATTATCCATAAATGTTATGATCCAGTGCATTAGAGTCTGGTATAAGAAAAATCTGGGAGGTATTTTCTTCTCTTTATTCAGGAAGGCTTCATGAAGCAGGAAGTATTAAAAGGGGGGGAAGTTACGGGGTAAATTAGGGTAGGATGAACTTTCCAAAACTAGTTGCAAAATTAAGTGTTGGGTAGGTCACAGAAAATGGGGGAGCAAGCTGTTTTGTGTAAATGGAGCAAAGAGCAAAGGACAGACTGTAAGGATGGTTAGATAAAGCTTGGAGCAACACAAAACTTGACGATGGTATCATGAGCTTTGCAGTAGGCAGAGAATCAATTTAGCTGAAACATGGAGTGCCAGAGGCAGACCGCAAGGGGGGACACCCATCGTTGAGAGTAAATAAGGTACTGTGCATACTTACTGCTAAGGAAACAGCTGGCACTGGGGGGCAATGAGCAGTTTTAGGGGACTAGCTCCTATGGGAGACGAAGGTCAGAAGCAGTAGTATCTATTAAACATATTTTGGTGGGCAGGTCAGAGTAAAGATGAACATGGCCAGATGTCCAAGACATGGGATAAGAAGCTGTTTCACATCGATATTTAATTAGAATCCTGTGGCTGGAATGAGATCTGAGAGAGAAGGAGAGAGACAGAATATTCGATAATTCATAGTTTACTGTTGTTAGATTAATTAGGGTTCTGGTGTTGAGGGATCCTAACACAAAAAAATCTAACATTAGGAATTATGGGAAAATGGTATCTCAATTATGTTGCCTAAGCAGACAGGAAGGTACAAGAAACACCAGTCTAAAAGCAAAGTCTCAGGATCTGAGATGGTGTAGGAAGTGTGCTGTAATGTCAAATAAGAGATTATTGTCTTTAGTATATCTCTATATAGTCTGCGGGAAAAGCATGGGTTCTGGTATCAACCGATATGAGTTGTGGCTCCAGATGTCTTGTGTGGACATCAACCTGCCTCTGTTTCCCTTTCTGTAAAGTAGAGTAATGTTTACATCTAATCTGCCTCTCAGGGATACCATGTTAATAAAAATTATGTCTATAAAGTGCCTGGTGTTTCTTCAGGTGTTCTTGTATATATATGCAAATTATGATCATGGTGGTGGTAGGAAAAGATAAATCTTTACCTGCTTGCTTTGGCTCCCTGTGTGAGGTTAGACGTATGCCTGTCTAAATCTTTATGTTCTAGGCAGAGGAACAAATTAGGATGTAGTGAAAGAAATTAGAATAAAAGTCCTTCCTTGGTATCTGTATCCATATCCACAATCCATTAGGGCCCGTGATAACTGGGCACGGAGAGCGAGTCTTATTCTAAAAGACCCGAGACTAACTCCCAAACCTCCAGATGAAAAGAATATGCAAAAGGAGTAGCAAACTCTCTTACCAGGTGAAGACCCCAGTTCACTCAAACTAGTTCACAAACCATTATGCTGCCCAACCTGCCATTCCTGAGGATGGAAGAAGAAATAATAGTCTTAAAACATTCTAAGAAAGAGAAACCAAGCCCACTGTTGGGCGAGCAAGAGGATCTATGTACCCCTAACCTAATAAAGTAATCAATAAAGCCTCTGTGGACGAGGGGGCGGGATGTGCAGCAAAGGGAGCAAAAAATACATGTATTAGCAGAAGGCAGACAGTCGAATCTATTGTGAGTTGTTTCCTTAATGCTGTTACTTCTTTTTCTTTATTTTTGCCATACTATCATTCTTCTTTTTACTGTCTGTTCTCTACTGCCAATGCCATAGAACTTAACATTTATGTGTGTTCTCTGCGTTGCCATTTCCCATGTATTGTAATCTGAGTGTAGAGGCTGAGTCTTATCAACTTTGTGCCAGGTGTCGTGGCTTATGCCTATAATCCCAGCACTTTGGGAGGCCGAGGCAGGCAGATGAGGCCAGGAGTTCAGGACCAGCCTAAGAAACATAGTGAGACTATGTCTCTACAAAAAATAGAAAAAAAAATTAGCCAGGTGTGGTGGCATGCACCTGTAGTCCCAACTACTCATGAGGCTGAGGCAAGAAGATCGCTTGAGCCCAGGAGTTTGAGGTTGAAGTGAGCTATAATGGATGCCACTGCACTCTAGCTTGGGCAACAGGGTGAGACCCTGTCTCAAAAAAAACCTTTGTATAGCTATTTTGTATCGCTGTTTTTATGGTGACCAGGTAAAAGGGGAGATGAGGTACGAATGTAAAGATGGATCAGTTCTCTCCCTGTTATTCAATTCAAAATCTAAAATGAAGACTTTACTCCTATACACTCAAATAGCTATCTAAGCCTGGATGTAGTTTTTCATAAATGCTCTTTATTAGCAATCCACATACTTTAAATTCTGGAACCTCGGGCCGGGCGCGGTAGCTCACGCCTGTAATCCTAGCCCTCTGGGATGCCGAGGCGGGCGGATTGTTTGAGCTCAGGAGTTCGAAACCAGCCTGAGCAAGAGCGAGACCCCGTCTCTACTAAAAATAGAAAGAAATTAATCAGACAACTAGAACTGTTAAAAAAAATTAGCTGGGCATGGTGGCGCATGCCTGTAGTCCCAGCTACTCGGGAGGCTGAGGCAGAAGGATCGCTTGAGCCCAGGAGTTTGAGGTTGCTGTGAGCTAGGCTGATGCCACGACACTCACTCTAGCCCGGGCAACATAGTGAGACTCTGTCTCAAAAAAAAAAAAATTCTGGAACCTCAAACAGGATAACTTACACCCTTCACACTTTCTTGCCCCCACTTAAGACTAGTATGACTTTTATACTGTAAAAAGAACTTCATAATAAAGCTTATACATTAAAATCACTCACCTTACCAGCTTTGGCATATATATTAAAAAATGGACCATATAATTATTTGTAACCATATTTTTTCATGAATATTTTCATGATTTTCATTTCATTTTCATGAAATTAAATTTTGTTCTACAAAATTTTTAGTGGCTGCAATATATTCACATTTTATAGATAAACCAGAATGCTTTTACTATGAGTGGGTGAGTGGGTGGAGGTAGAACATAATATAATGCTATGCAAGGTTACAAACCTAAGAGTTCCCTCTACCCTGATTCCTAAAAGAAAGTCTAAGTGGAAAAAACTTAAAACTGTTTTTTCTCTGCTCTCACAGAAAACTCCTGTGACCAAATGTGTGGGGGTTTTCCCCACACACCAAGCAAGCAATCAGTTTTGCAGCACATACCAGCTGTGTGTGCTCCAATTCAATTCTGACACCACTCTTTGGAGATAGCATTAGATCCCACAGGTAAAGGGCTCAGTCCCACAGGATGGCTCCCCACTTCCAATGCCTTCCATAAGCTCCAAGTGGTTTTACTTGTGCTTTTGACCAATGGCCTATAAATCAGAGTTTCTCCATCCCCTTCTTGGGTTTGATTAATTTGCCAGTGCAGCTCACAGAACTCAGGGAAACACTTAGATTTACTAGTTTATTATAAAGGACAGTACAAAGGATACAGATGAAGAGAGGCATAGGGCAAGGTATGGGGGCAGGCGAAACGTCCATGCCCTCTTTGGGTACACCACCCTCCAAGAACCCCCGACATGTTCCGCTACCTAGAAGCACTCCAAAATATGTCCTTTTGGGTTTTACGGGGGCTTCATTATGTGGGCATGATTGATTAAACTACTGGTGATCAACTTAACCTTCAGTCCCTCTCCCTTCCTGGAGATCACCAATCATGCCTTGGTCTTTCTGGTGACCAGCCCCCAACTACCTAGAGGCTGCCAGTCATCAGTCAATTATTGGCATACAAAAAGACATCACTTTGGAGATTCTAACAATTTTAGGAGTTCTATGCCAGGAAAGAGGGTCGAAGACCAAATATACATTTTAAAATATCACAAAAACACAGATAGAAAAACCCTTAGTAATTTAAATTAGGGGTGTCATCAGCCTTAACTTCCTCTAATACCAGGGGAAAATATACATTTTAAGCAATTCAAGTATACCCTAGTATCTAATAAATTCTTTTTCTTACTGTTCAGAACTGATCGTAGTTAGTCCCTTGTCCTCAGCTGAGTGGCCATGGTACATGTGGGAGTTTATGTAAGCCTGCGCCAGTGGTCCATCACATAGGGGTGGGGTTACAAGAGACCCAAAGACCCTATTTACCACGATGTTGTCACTACTAGTGGGATCTTTTGGAATGAGGAGAAAGTACTGGGGTAGGAATACTGGCAGCTTCCACAAAGAAAAAGTAATAGAAGCTGTTTTAAAAATGAAAGCTGCAGCAGTTTCTCTCTCTCTCACCCCTTGTCCAGCTATTCTGTCACTCCTTTTATTCCTAAATTGGAGCAATAACTTCAATCCCTTTCAAATATTGATGGGACACTCATGAGAAGGGCAAAGCCAGATCTCAGCAGCTAGCTTTATCTGGCACTAGGGTCACCCAAAGTAGATTAACCCTGACTACTGGGCACTCACACAAATCCATGGTGTGCATTGTGGCCTGCTGTCAACAGTCTTGGGGAATACTTTTAAAAAGTTAGAGCAAGTGAAGGGAATCTGACTAAGCACAAAAAAATATAAAGCTGTTGTCATGAGCTAGAAAGCTTAAAGGTCTTGGCAGCAATCTGTTCTCCCCTCTTTCTTTACCTTAGACTAGTAATTTCAAAGCTTCTCCGGATGAGAAATTACTTTAATTTCCCTGACGTTTTATTATCACTAATGGGGAGGGACTGCTAATTTAATGGGGAGTTTAGTTAGCAACGACACTCAAGTTCCTTCAGTAAGCAGCATGGAGGTAAGCTATGTTAAGACCTCAGCCTGCTAGTCAGTTTAAGATATTTTTACTAAACACTCGCCATGTGAAAGGTGCTGGTGATGTAGCCCATGGTACTTGATTGTTATGCTTCCAAGGGAGCAGTGGACAGATTACTAAGTGGGATATGGCAGGAAGATCTTGGCTGTAACACATAGTCAAAAGTAGTTAACCTCATTACTTAAAATGTAACACTTTGGGCTTCAGATGATTCCACTTCTTCCTCAGTTCAGATTTGGTACTGTCAGAAGCAAAGATGTAGTTGATGGATTCATAAGACAGATCCCATACCTGAGACTGGGTCAAATTAAATGTTTCAGCTGCCAGCTGGTACTCTTGAGAGAGGAGTGTTGCAAAGACACCCTTATCATCAGTCTGCCAATGTAAATAAGAATGTTTCAAAATGAAAAAGGAAATAATTTTTCAAAAACCAATTAACTTTTTTGGTTAGAGTCTATTTTCCGATTTATCCTGCTTGTTTCGAGAGTCTGAATAGGGGCCTATAAATGCATCTATGCATATCTGTAAATAAACAGACTTGTTTATACTTAAAAAAAAAATACCAGAGCAGTGTTTTAACGTGGCTGCATATTAAAATCACCTAAGGAGCTTTTAAAGCATGTCCATGTCAAGGACTCACCCCACATCAAATAAAGCAGAATCTCATGGGATGATATTTTTTTTCTTTTAAGTCCCCTCAGGTACTGTCCAGGACCTTTTCCCATAGAGCCAAACCAGTCACCCTCACCCCCTGCAGCCTCTCATGCCCCTATCCCTTCTAGCTCCTCTACTTGGGCATCACCCTCAGGTATGCAAGGCAGTCAGCTTGGTGGTGAATGTCTGACTTAATGTAACTCAGGAGCTAAAAGGGAGCAAAATGTTTCACACAAAACACCTTACACAGATCACAGAAGGATGGGCAATGCTGTACCAGAAACCAAAATGATGCTGGTCGTAAGACGGAACTGTCTGACTTTTGATGTTTGAGGTCAAACAGAGTTCTAGATGAAAAGGGAAAAAAGTCTCTCATTAAAAGCAGATAAATGAACTCATTCAGTGTTCACCAAGTAAACATGTGAGAAATCTTTCTGAACTATGCTACTTTTCAGTAGTTTATTATTTTACAAAATTTACCTTATGTGTGAAAATTTATAGTTCAATTATTATAGCTGAGCAGGAAGTATGTACTGCAGCTTATGGCAGCAACTGTACTAGACAAGGAATTAATATCCCCTTTACAACCATGTGCTTCTTTTTCTTTTACCATAATGAGGAGGAAAGAGATGTTATAAGCCAGACATGATGAACAAGGCAGGAATTATCAGGACAGAGGAGCGGAAGGGTTTTTTGAAGGGCTACTCAATTCCTCCTAGTCTTACAGTGAAGGCCAAAAACAAGGCAAGGAACCTGTAGCAGTGCTTGAGTTAGAGCATTATAAAGAGATAAGTGTGGGCATGGACTTTTCCTATGGCTTCTAAGAACCCCTCAATACTTTAAGCCAGACAACCATCCATTCACTGCTCACTGCTCCTAGGTAAGTTAAGTCCATCTTAACACAAATTCCTGCCTTGAAACACCACCGGGATCCTCAGCCAGAGTAAAATATTTCACTGACTTCACTGATGGCATCTGCTCCCTTGGGTAAGGCAGCCTCAACACCAAGTCACTCAGTCCAAGAGATGACAAGCCCAAACTGCCCCCCTCACTTTACTGGGAGCAGAGGTGGGCCACCACATCACCAAGTAAGGTCACTATGCAAGTGGTTTCCATTCTCTCCACTTTTGTGGATATTTTTAAATGTCCTTAGTAAAAAGAAAAAACCTCACCCATTGTGAGGTGCTGAAAACTCTATAAATAGTTAAAAAAACACACACTCACAGAAGCATTTTTGTGTAAATTTAGCAAACTGATCATTCTGTAAAATGGTTTGCAGCCAATCACTTCTTTCCATATTTGGAAAGATCTTCCCTGACTGTCCAATTCAAAGTGGTTATCCAATCACTATTATATCAGCCTGTTTAATTTTCTTCATTGAACTTAACATGATATTTTTCTTATATATTTGTTTATTGTTTATGGTCTCCCCTCTGCTAGAATATCAGTTCCTTGAGAAAGAACCCTTGTCTATTTTGTTTACTGCTCTATTCCCAGCAATTAGAGCAGTGACTGCAACAAAGTAGGCACTTCATGAACATGTAGACAATTAAGTGTATAACAGTCAAAAGACAAGTAAAAACACACTCGGATTTTTCCATAATTTCTTAATTTTTAAATAAATATTACATATTTTTATAACATGTCAATTTCATTAAAGTCATTTCAAAATTCTAGATGACCCTTATTCTTTCAAAAAATATACCAGGTACAGTGGCTCATGCCAGTAATCCCAGCACTTTGGAAGGCCAAGGCTGGAGGATGGCTTGGGCCTAGGAGTTTGAGACCAGTCTGGGCAACACAGCAAGACCCTGTCTCTACAGAAACATTAAAAAAAATTAGCCAGGTGTGGTCGTGGGTACCTGTAGTCCCAGCTACTCTGGAGGATTGCTTGAGCCCAGGAGTTGAGGTTGCAGTGAGCTATGATCACACCACTGCACTCCATCCTGGGCGACAGAGCAAGATCCTATGTCAAAAGAGCCAAACAAACAAACAAACAAAATAACCTTACTCAGTCCCAAGCATGGGGAAGTATAGCAGTGAAGGAGACAAGCAGGGGCCCTCCTCTCATTCAGCTTGTATTTTAATGGAAGTTAAAACTTTGTTACTTAAATGAGGCTCAGAAAGCACACGTCATGCATCTTTTAATTTCTAAATGGCATCTGTAGTTTTAGAACAGTACTTCTCTACATATGGGTTGCAACCTGGGGTTGGAGAAGGAAGGGACAGAAGGTTGTCTGAGAGACCTGAAACCTTAAGCCTTACCCAGTGGTATCCGGCGTTGCCTCACAAAGTCCACCAGATCCAGGGATTCTTCCTCACAGGAGTTGAGAAATGTTCCATGCCCGATTCTGTCAGGAAGCAGACCCAGGAGTATTTGTGTTTCTTTTTTTTGGTTTGGAATCTTAACAAAAGGAAGAAAGGGGATTAATGATCTCTTTCCATGGTTCTTAAGGTATGTTTTTCCTATAGCTATTTTTTTTATCTGACCCTCTGAGTAGTTAAAGCAGACATTCAGGAAAGCTGAACTACTTATACCTTCCTAGCTCTCTTCTTCACCTTTTTTTTTTTTTTTTGAGACAGAGTCTGGCTCTGTTGCCCAGCCTAGAGTGCCGTGGCATCAGTCTGGCTCACAGCAACCTCAAACTCCTAGGTTCAAGCAATCCTTCTGCCTCAGCCTCCCAAGCAGCTAAGACTACAGGCATGCACCACCATGCCAAGCTAATTTTTTCTATATATTTTTAGTTGTCCAGCTAATTTCTTTCTATTTTTAGTAGAGATGGGGTCTCACTCTTGCTCAGGCTGGTCTCGAACTCCTGACCTTGAGCAATCCTCCCGCCTTGGCCTCCCAGACTGCTAGGATTACAGGCGTGAGCCACCACGCCCGGCCTCTTCTTCACCTTTTTTCTTCTCATTCGTTCCCCAATATTCTTCCAGATTCATTTCAGTGATAAACACCTACTAAGAATCTACTTTGTACCTTTTTGTTAAGGCCTCACAAATCTTACAAAGTGCTAAGATGAAGAAATTAAAGCTTAGAAAAATTAAATAATTTTCCAAAACCAAAATGCTACAACTCTATATGTGTGCTCCATATTGTGTATGTGTTCATATATATTAGAAAAAGTTCTGAAAAATGTAAACACATTAACTCTGAGGAACAGAACTGAAATAGAAAGGGAACATTTCACTTTAATTTTTTTCCATATATTATACTTCTCTACACTTGGATTTTCTTCAGGTACATATATAACTTTTGTAGTTAAAAATATAAAGCATTTTAAAAAAAATTGTCACAGGTCATAGAGCTAGTGAAAGGTAGAAATAAAGGGTGAAGCCTAACTCTGTTTGACCCCAGGGCCCAGACACTTTCCACACAGCATGCTCATGTTTTATTTTGACAAGTCTAGCTATGTACACACCACAATCACCATAAAATGCCTAGCTCTGCTCTTTATCTCCTAGATAGCCCAAAACACAAATGATCAGAACATTTTGAAATGAAATTTTTTATATCCAATGAATCAAATAAAAAAAAGCAACAGAAACTAAAGTAAACAGCAGGTACTCACGCTTTGCACAAGGCCAGAGGTAACTGGTCACAGTCACATATGCTGTTCCATTATATCGAACAACGGTTTCTGTCACACACCGGTTAAGTCAGCTATATGGTGTCCTATGAGTCTTTTTTGATCAGAGTATGGAAACATGGATTCTAGATTTTAAGTTCTGCCACTAGTTAAGTTCTGCCACTGACCCTCTGCTTGTAGACATAAAAGATACAAGTACTGGCAAGAGGTTCCAATTTTTTTATTTTTATTTTTATATTTTTTAGATAAGGTCTCGCTCTGTCACCCTTGTTAAAGTATAGTGGCATCACCATAGCTCACTACAACCTCAAACTCCTGGGCTCAAGTGATCCTCCTGCCTCAGCCTCCCAAGTAGCTGAGACTACAGGTACACCACACCATACCTGGCTAATTTTTCTATTTTGTGTAGAGACAGAGTCTTGCCATATTTGCTTAGGCTGCTCTTGAACTCCTGGTCTCAAGCGATCCTCCAGCCTCCACCTCCCAAAGTGCTGAGATTACAGGTGTGAACCACCACGCTCAGCCAAGAGGTTCCAATTTTTTCCTTAATTTTTAAATCATTATGCTACTCAATCTTTACATATTAGCTTTTTAATACAACAACTTTGTGAGGTAAGTAGGCTAAGTATTATTTCCTGCATTTAAGAAACAATAGGTAGAAGTACTGAAGTAGAAAGTAAATCCATCTATAAAATGGGGAACAGTGCAGGAGAGTCCCTTGTTTTACTCACAGGGATGTGCTTAAGAATGTAACTGTTTTCCAGCCATACCTGTCACTGTTTTTAATGATACAGCTGGAATTCCAGTCAACAGCCACCCTCAGGAACCACAAAAAGATAAAAATAGTAACCCTAGAGAATAAAGTAAGTCATGCCTTTATCATTTTAATTTACATTTAAAAACATTTTTACTGTCCCCTTTTAAAAATGTTTTTTCTTCTTCTTTTTTTTTTTCTTTTTACTTGTGGGTACCTCCAGAACCCACAAGTACAAAGGTCTAGAAAGTATCTTAAAAATGTTTTTTCAGTCCAGGTTTATTTCTAGCCACTTACAAATGATCCTATTATTTTCCATTATAATCTGTCCTCTCCAGCCTAGACAATATTATTTACCTCCGAAAGATGCAATGCCAACTTCAGACCTGCTTTTTTAGCTTCTAAAAGAGGTTCCAAGAAGTCTTTTGCTTGTCCTACCTTGAAGATTAAAAGTTAAAACAAGGATGCATGAGAATTCTGGGCAAATTGAAGTATTAAGCACCCTGTTCCCATGAAGAAAATAATAATGGCAAATTCATCTGCATATTTTGTTTATAAACCACCTACATAACATTGTGCTAGACACTTTGCAGAATACAAAGCAGGCAAAGGCATAGTTCCTGCCCTTGAGAATCTTAAGTCTAGTATCAGTGAACCTGAGGCCAATTAGCAAAGCTGAATACAGCAGTCACCAAATTTTATTTCTGGAAGGACACCTATATATCTAGTGCTGAGGAGAACTCACCTGATTCAGGAACTCTTGTGATTACTAAAAACAATTCCATTTAATAGATGGATAAAAAGAAGAACAGAATAGTCCAAATATAGACAAAACCATAAGAACCAGTTTCACGGGAGTCTCATTCAGTGGTTCTCAACCAGGTTCAATTCTACCTCCCATGGTACATTTGGCAATGTCTGGAGATATTTCTTCTTGTCAAAACTGGAAGAGTATACTGGCATCTAGTGGGTAGAGGCCAGGGATGATGCTAAACATCGTAAAATGCACAGGGCAGCCCCCACACCCCCACAACAAAGAATTATCTGGCCCCAAATGACAAGATTTCTACTTGACTCTGACATTCAAGAAGTTAAGGCTGTGTATCATCTTTAGAAGAACAGAGATAACAGTCACACAGTCAAGCAAATCTTTTTTTTTTTTTTTTTAGGACGCTTAATTCTTTCATAGAACCCTGGCTAAGAGCAGCTGTTTTAGACATTCTGGTCATCCAGGGCAGAAGAGCGCTTTACCCACAGAGTGTCTGCTGGACACTGAAGAATGCGGGATGCTCCAAGCTAATCCCCATCCCACTGATTCTACCTTTTAGAATTAAAATGTATTTAGGAAAAATAACTTACAGCAGGGTCTCCACTGAGGTCAAGGCCAAGAACTATTCCCTCAGTAGAAAGGAAGAACTCTTCAGCAAGTTTAACAGTCTCCTTGGCCACTGAAGGGCCACCTCTTCTGTCAATTGCTATCAAATACCTTTAACATAAGAAAAACATAGTTGAAAAGTAATACAACACAAATGAAGAAGACAACTCTGAGTGTGGCCAGAGAGGCATGGCAGGCTACATGTAATACATCTTACTAGAAAAAGTATAGCCTAACTGAGTCTGGACAACATGACAGTTTACTTTGCCAGAAGGAATGAGACATGAATTCCTAAATAGCATCAAGTATCTAGTCGGCGTTCAAATTTCCAACTCTCTTGTGTTTTTCTATTCATGTATTTGTTTTTTAGTTTGTTTGATTCAGGATCCAAAATAAGGTCCATGCTTGTAAGTCAATGTATCTCTTAAGTCTCTCCATTTTTTTTTTGGAGACAGGGTCTTGCTCTGTTACCCAGGCTAGAGTGCAGTGGCGTCATCACAGTTCACTGCAACCTCAAACTCCTGGGCTCGAGCAATCCCCCTGCCTCAGCCTCCTGAGTAGCTGGGACTACAGGTGCAGGCCACCACGCACTGCTATTTTTTTTCTATTTTTCATCGACATGGAGTCTTCCTATGTTTACCAGGCTGGTTTCAGACTCATCGGCTCAGGCAATCCTCCCACCTCAGCCTCCCAAACTGCTAGGACTATAGGGCTGAGCCACCACACCCAGCCAAGTCTCTTTTATTCCACAGCCACTCCTTCCTCTCCTCCTCCCACCCCTGCCCCACCTCTTGTCTTGCAATTTGTTTGTTAAAGAAACCAGGTTGTTTGTCCTGCAAAGTTTCTCATAGTGTGGATTTTGTTGATTGTATTCCTGTATAGCTAACGTTTTCCTATCTCTTGTATTTCCTATAAATCAATAATTGGATCTAGTCTAGAGGCTTTATCAGATCCGATTTGATTTTTTGGCAACAATAAATTGGTGGTATATTCTCGGGACGCTTTGAGCCATTATTTCATGAGTGGTTACAAAATTATATTCTAATTCTAAAATGTATCAAATATCTGATACAAATTGATTCTTCATATATTAGCTAGAATTTTATAGGACTTGAATACCCAGAGAACCCCTGTTAATACTGTCATTTTTCTCCAGCATTAGTTTACTTATTTAGTCACAAAATAAATTTCTTCAGCATTTATTTGTTTATTTACAAAATCTGGATCAATTATATATAAAGATCAATTATATATAAAATACAGTGTCACTGTATTTTCACTTAATTTTCTGTGCCATTAATATTAGAAAACAATATAAATCATATGAACATACCATAATGTGATCGTCCTCTGACTGCTAGACAGTTTACGATGTTTTCTATTTTTTGTTATAACACTACATACAGTAAGGTCTTATGCATAAATCAATCTATTTCCTAGGACACATTACTAGAACAGAATTACTGGGTCACAGGGAAAAGTTTTTTATAAATCTTGATACATATTGTTATTTAGAGAGGTTTTATTAATTACATATGCTTACCAGTAGTGTGCAACTTCACAAACACCTGTTACTACTTTTTTCCTAAACCTATTGAAATGGCATTGTAATATCTGCTTTTAAAATTATCTGATTAATGAGGTTAAATAGTTTTCTATTCATTTACTGGCCATTTGCATGTCTTCTTTTCTGCATTCTTTTCTTGTCTTCCACTTGGTTTTTCATTGGGGTATTAGTCTAGTTAAGCTTAATTTTTAGAGATGCTTATAGCCTGAAGCTATATAGCTAGCTTGCTTTCTTTCTTCATTCAAGGCCTTACTGAACCCCTAGTATGTGCCAGCTTTGTTCTAAGTACTAAAGATGTAATAGTGAATCAAAAGACAAGGTCCCTGGCCTCACTGAACATGCACTCTAGTGGGTGGGTATATATACAAAATAATACAAGTTAATTCTTTATCTTGTTATAAATGAATGCCACAGAGAAAAAAGATGGATGATTGGAGGATTAGGGGAGCACTTTAGATACTGGTCAAGGAAGGCCCTTTGAGGAAATGACAGCCAAATCGAGACCCTAATAACAAGAAGGCAGCCTTGCAAGGATCTAGTAGAAGTGTGTTCTAGGGAAAAGTAACAGGAAGTACTGTACCAAGTTGCTGAGCAGGCCAGTGCATAGTAAGTGAAGAGGAGTGGTCTAGATGAGCTGTCGAAGTAAGAGGGGCAGCCAGATCATGTGGGGCCTCGTGGGCCACAGTAAGAAGTCCATTTTAATTTAATAGCAAAGGGATGCTATACTTTACTCAAGCAAAAATGCTCAGAATTTTATTGCCATATGAATAAATTTAGAATTGTATTCTCACTTTAAACAACAAGGTTCTTGATTCTATTTTTCTATGGCAGGTAGAAATCATTTAAAGGTACATTATTAAAAATCCATTACACCCATGATCAAAACAGTAAAAATTCACATTCTAAAAATGGTAACTACTAAGGTACAATTTTCTTACCTAACATCAATGTCTAAGTTTTCTTCTTTAGACTGTTTTATGCCCTCAAGTACAGATTCCACATAAGTCTTTTTAGTCATTCCTGGAAAGGACACATGGAAAATATATGTAAAGAGAGATCATCAGCTATTTTAGCCTTCAACTTTAGCATCTCTATATGAACAATACATTTTCATTTTATGCTGTGACAAGGGCATGATTAAAGGTAAGTGAAAACACGGCCCTTAATGGGTACATTTTAGTTAATGCTAATTGTATTTTAATAAAACTGAAAAAAATGAAGTATTAGGGAAAAAAAAGGACATATGCTATACCAACCCATTTAAAAATTAGTCTTACATTCAATAGACATGAAATTGCCCTCACAAATTACTATAAAAATTTAAATGCTCATTTTAACAAAACAAGAAAAACAACAAGCCCTTTTCTAAGGCTTGTCCTTTAAAAAAATAAAAATAAAAAGATACATTTTCTCTATTAATAGGATGTTTTTCTGCTGGTCCAGAAAAAAAAACATCCTAGCTTGGGTTCCTTTCCCCTCAATCCTACTCAAGCTTGGTGTTTCTCATCCAGGGCACCAGAGATGTTCTTCCAAATTTGAGTGCTCTGGTGTTCCTCTTCTGGGAGGCTCTGCAAAAGTGCTCTCCAGAACAACTTCCTCTAAAATACTCTTTTACCCTGATTATAAAATGCTTGTTTTGGTGGAAAATTTCTAGTGAAACACAGAAAATTATAAAGAAGAAAAATAAATATAACCTGTAATCTCACCACCCAGAGATAACTACCATCTTTTTTTTTAAGTATACATATACACATGTTTAAATAGATGAGATGCTTCTAGGTATACATGTACCTGCTTCAGTCATTCAATATTGCATTCTAAGTATTTCCCCGTGTCATTAAAGTGTCTTCACAAATATTTTTAATAGTTGCCTAATATGCCATTAACCTTTATTTAAACATTCCCCTACTGTTGCATACTAAGGTTAATAATATCCTTCTTCCCTTCCATTACCCTCACCAGCTGAACTTGGAACCAACTGTACAGTTTAAAAATGTGAGATAAGAATCTTGTGGTTGTCCCGTTTAAACATTTACTTTACAGTAATAGTTTCAAAAATGTTACCACCCAAATGATTGCTAAGCTACACACATCACGGCACATGACGACCTAGGTCTCGTCAGGTCATAGACAAGGTGCCCAGAGGGTCTCAATGACACTACATAGTATCTCCTGATGCTGCTCTTATGGAAGCAGGGTCCCAGGAAGTCCCTCCAGACCACATCCAGATTCGCTCATCTCCATCCAGAGAGGTTTTGCTACATCAACAGTTTGCCCCTGGCCTAAGAAACTATCAGTCCCTGAGCAGTGACCGAATAACCTATATTTCAATAACCACCATAAAATATGATTCTGTATCCCCTCAGTGGCATTGTCTCACAAGTGCCCTTGATACAGGGAACAAGAATTAGCCTCTGTTATAACAGTACAACTATCATAGTAAGTGTTCTTTTCTCAGAGTGAGAGAAACTAAATAAAGAAGAACAAAAGAAATTTTTACAGGACTTTTTCTCCCCCCTTAAACAGACAATGCCTGACCAGATTTACTACTTTTTACTTAGGAATAACTCACTCATCAATAATGTACATCACTAACGTACATTAGAGGATTTGGACTGTTGATTAAAGGTCCCTATGAAAATAGAGAACAATACAATAGTGTAAAAGTCCTTCATACTCCCAACTTCAAAATATGTGAATGATCAAAACACACAGGAAAAGGGACAAACAGTACATTCAGTGAGAAGTATAAATTCTACCAGTAGCATTTTCTCTTCTGGGTGTGCTCCTTAGTTCCAGGTACTTGACACCATCATCTGCAAATTCTTTAATGACATCTTTTGTGACCTGATAATAAAGGCAATAATGTTAGCATAAGGGTCCCAATGAAAGTGCCAAGTGCTACAGCTTTCTTTCATTCATTAAATTTGATTTTCAAGAAATACCAGCACCATCGCACATGGTAGAGATTAACTGCTTTGTCACACCCTGATGGAGAACACAACAGAGCTGCAACATCTCCAGTAGCTCTCACCACACCCTCATTCCCACCTTAAATCTAAATGTGCACATCTATCACACTGTTACTTTCTTCCCTTTTAACCATTTCTCTATTTTCTCATGTTCATAAGGCAGATCGATAAAACACAGAAATGAGGGAAAACTAAAACCAGGTGGAACCATCTAATGTGTTTATGGTGTAGGAAATGTACATACAGAAATAAACAGTTAAAATGATTAGGCATTACTGATGTGCTATTTAAAGCCAAGGCTTAAGGTTCTTATTCATGTTACTTAGAATAAATTGTATTTTTCAACGGATGCTGGTAGGATTAAATTTTCCCAAGAAGTACTTAGGAAAATTCCCCTAAGCGAAGAAAGTTAGTGATAAATATTAAGTAAAAACATATCTAATTTAGTACAAATCTCAATAATCCAAAAGTTACCAAAGGCATGTTTCTCTTTTCTACCCTAAAACCTAAAAAATACCAAATCTAAAAGAAAAAAAGGACTAAGTAGGGGCCACTGTAACTACCTGCCCTAGTTAGTCCTTACAGCTGGTATCCCAATCTTCATCTGCTTTGTCTGTATGCACATAGGCATGCGAGTGCAGTGTCCTGGCAAGGAACAGGGCTGGCTGTTTGTGAAGACAGTGCCTAATGGGATGGCACTATGTTGGTGAATTCATAGCAATCCAAGGTCTGGGCCTCTTCTTTTTTTTTTTTTTTTTTTGTTTGGTTTGCACCCCACCCCCCGGACTAAAGCCAAATAGGAATTTATTATACTGTAAATGGAATGGGTGGCTCAGATTCACCAGAAGGTCTGGAGAACCAGACTCTCAGACTACACAGCTCAAGACAACATTTAAGCATTCAAAATCATGAGATACTCCCAGACCAAGCAAGACACCACTGCTGCCTCCACCACTGAACACATCCCTGCAGCCTCCACGCCTTCATCACTGGTACTTGGCCCTGTGGCACTGCTACCCCAGGAACTCCATCTTGCTGCCACTGATGCCTTATCTTTGCAAGGTGAGGAACCTGGATCTTGCATTGCCTCAGAAAGGAAGAGACCCAGAGGGACCAACTCACCCTACCCCAGCTCATGAGACTAATGCAGAAACCTGTTTGACAAAGGAGAGGTAAATAGAAGTGAGGGTTTGAAATGGTGGTCCTTTTCAGTGACTGAAGTGATCATATACACTGTCCAAGGCCCCCCCTTCCTGGGCAGTTAGGTACCTGCAAAACCAAATGAACAATGAAAAGGTTGCTGGCAAGTATGTAACAAGAGCAAAGGGAGGAAGATTTATCTAGGCCACAGTCAGGCCTGTGGAATTATCCCTAACCCACACCCAAGAACCCTTCCCTGGGGTCACATTTGTATCTGCCAGATTTAGCCCTTTCTGTTCTGTGCAGTGGATACTGAGGGCTACTCTTTGCTCTTCCCTCTCCTATGCTCTGGACTGAGAGTATCTATTCAAATTCTTTTTCCAGATAGAGTACATCACAATTAGTTAAGTTCCTGCTTACTCAAAGGTCTGTAAGACTGTATAGCTTGAATGAGAAATGAGCTCTGGAACCAGAGAGAGTCAGTTCTTCCACTTACTCTCTGAGGTAACCTTAAACAAGTTACACTTAAACTCTTTAAGCCTTTTTTCCATCTGCAAAAAAGGAATAATAAAAATACCTACTTTAGAGAGTAGTCCTGAGAATAATGTTTGGTACATGTAATAGTGAATATCATTTTCTCAGCCACATTCAAATCCTGTCTCTTTGAGATTATACCCAGGTCAACTTGACTAGAGTTTTAAGTGATTCCCCCACACTGAGTTCCACATTTACGAATGATCTCTTAGCTTCCTCTCACAGATGTTTCATCTGTAATATTGGGCCCCTCACAGTCATCCTCTGAACCACCTAAAGATGCTCATCCAATAGCACTAAGTCAAATGCACAAAACCTTGTTTCACAACTCACTTAATAGAGCTTTTCAACTTTCATTCTGAAATGAATGTAGTGATACACATGGCATTATTATACCCATTGAGTATTAAGCTTTCAGAATTTCAAATTTCATTTTTTTGCTCCATAACACTCAAGAACTAGGTGAGACCAGAGCCCTGTGGTAGAAATTCCTAGGAGTGTTCAATGTTATCTGTTGAGTCGCTGATAATAGAATGCCCTTTTGGGTTTCTATAAATTCTTGTGCATGTTTCTAATATGAAGTTTATCACATTATGTTGCATTTATCTGCTTATGGGTTTGTCTCTCTAACCTGACCAGAAATTTCTTGGGGGCAGGGACTGTCTATCTCTCCTTATATCTCCAGGTCTTTGGCACAGTACCTAGAACACTACAGGCCCTCAGTCAACTTTTGTTGAACTAAACTATTAGTGTTAACTCTCCTCTAAAAGGTGATTAATTTACTTACAACTTATCATGAAGATCAGTCTTGACCAAGGGGGAAAATTTTTTCTTGAGCGATCAAAAGTAACTTCTCCAGAAACACAGGTTATACTTACATTTTTTTTCTAAAGGCTAAGAACACTGACAAGATTTTGTTTCTCTCCATTTACAAAGAAGACATTTTAAAATGCCATCCTGGTCAGATCAATGATACAGAGGCCAGTCTTCCATGTCAGACTCTAGTATCATGGAGCTTCAGAAAAGAGAACATAGTGGCATCCTCTACTCCTTCATCCCCAGAGAGAAGGCACAATTTCCCTAGGGATTAATCACTCAATCTATAAGTACTTCTTGAACTTCTTAATTCTCTATAATGTCCACTCAGGCAGTTAAAAGTTTCCTACACAATACAGACAAAGCCCTATCAAGGACATGCCCATCTGTGGTCAAATATTTCATATATCATATATTAAAAACAGGACCAGATATTGTCTTCCATATGGTCCTCAATCCAACAGAAGATGCTCATCTTAGTTCTTTCCTCATATCTTTTACAACAGACACAGTTTTTTTATATTAGCTCTTAGGCAAATGTCTTATATTGGTTTTGAAAAGAGTTGCCATAAAAAAAATTTTTTTTCATCAGACACTTAATAAAAGTAAAAATGAAAGGTCATGTGCAACAACAAAAGGGCATAAATTATTTCATAATCTTAACCATCTAAAATTCCTTCATGTCTCACCATTAGAATATCTTCAGGGCTACTAGTAAGCTGATGAATAGTTTGAAACATCTGGAAACATCTGCAACATGAATGAAAAGTTTTAGCACATCCTATTCATCAAAAACTTGTCACTCAAGAGAAACTAAGCAGAATTAACAGATTTTAGGCTAACAGTAAGTATACATTTATATTTACAAAAAACTACAAAGTAAGTTTTTCAAAAATTACATTTACCTGGAAAGATAATCAAATGACTGAAAATAAAACATTAATGATATTTTTAAGTGAGAAATAATAGTTCCCCTTCTTTAACCCCACCTCAGACACAGGGACAAAATTCAATATGCCTATATTATCAAGTCTAAAGAATATTCCAATTTAGCATAACTTCACAAACAACACAAATCACTAAAAATACTGTCAATAGTCTGACGGTTGGAAAAAATGCTGTATGTTAAATTATACTCTCCATGGCAGATGCCTACCCCATTCTTTCTAATTAGTAAAATCTGAATTCTTACTACTTACAATCTCAAAATACTGATACACAAAAAAAAGAAGTATGACACAACCTCCCCAAACTCACTCTTCTAAAGTTCGTTTCTTTCCTTTGTCAATCATAGTCATCTGATCATCGATTTTAAGATCTGGCTTCTTGGCTATTAATTTCTTCATGGTATTAGAACTAATGGATCCATTCAAGTGGGCATGAAGTTCCTAACACAAGAGAATACAATCAGTAAAAACCTATCAAGTGTCCAATAGTTTCATAGCATCATACCAGGCACTGGATGTTTGCAGTTTGTACTAGGCAAACTGCCTATATAATTTAGCTACATAACTTTTAAAGTTTACAAATTCTGCCTACAAAATTTACTTTTCTTTTGCAAAAAGGAACAACATAAAAGTCATTTAATTAGCAACCACTCAAGAATTCTGCAGTTGAATTCTCACCACTTTTGGCAATTCCAAGTAAAAGTCTGTCTTCCATGGTTGTTGCTGTTCTTCCACCTCCATTGTGATTTTAGCAGGAAAAAAATAGTCCTCCACTCTTGATACGAACAACACAACCTATTTCAGCCAGTAAATTCTGTGGTCCCAAATTTCCTTCAGATTGCTTTCCTTCCACACATTTTGATAAGATTAGCTATATGTGTAGCTCTGGGCTCAGCTGCACCTACTTAAACAAATGGGAATATTTTTGGATGTTGACATAAAAGCAAAGAAACAGGATTTTGCTTATTTAGTCTTCAAAAAGCAAAAACCCCTCCAAAGCTAATTTAAGTGTGTCTGAGGTGGGGAAATGATTAGTAAACAATCTGAACTAGAAATAGGAAAAGGCCTCAAACTTGTAAAAGGTGTATTAAAACCTGAAATTTAGTACATTCCTTACCTATTAGGACCGTCTATAACTACTTCAGAAATTAGAAATTTTATAAGGCCTATTTTGGATAAAAATAAAATTTACATTTTTGAAATATTTAAAATATATAAAGGAAGAGCAGAGGTGTTGGGAGTCAGACGGACCTAGGTTTGTCCTTTTACCACTTCTGCAGGTTAGTACTGTGTGGCTTTAGTCACTTCCATGGCTTCAGTTTCCTTATTTGTAAAAATGGGATTAAAAATACACAGTAGCTGTGAGGATTAAAAAAGTAATTTAAATCCCCCCTTCTGTGCTCCTACATGAGCCAGTGACTACTTTAACTCAGTATCTTGTCACACTGTATCTCAATCACTGCTTTACTTGTCTTTCTCCGTCATCAGACTTTGTTTCTTGAGCATAGGTCCTATTGATTAGTCTACCACTCTAGCACCTAGCACAGTGCCTAGCTCACTGTAGGTGATAAATAAATCCTCATTTCCCTTCACCTCTGAAAGTGGCTTATTAAATTAAGATAAAATTCCAAATGAAATTTAGTGATTTTCAAAGTAGCCACCTTGAACCTCTCTGGGTTCTCACCTATTAATGATAATGATACTGACAAGAATAACAGCTTCCATCTACTCAGAACCTGCCAGGTATGTGGCAGGTACTTTTAATAATACTATCTTTAATTCTCACAATAATATTGTAAAATATTATTACCATATTACAAATCAATAAATTGATATTTAACAGAGTTAAAGAAGTTACCAAAGCCAGGCACAGTGGCTCATGGCTGTAATCCTAGCACTCTGGGAGGCCGAGGTGGGCGGATTGTTTGAGCTCAGGAGTTCGAAACCAGCCTGAGCAAGAGCGAGACCCCATCTCTACTAAAAATAGAAAGAAATTAATTGGACAACTAAAAATATATAGAAAAAATTAGCCGGGCATGGTGGCGCATGCCTGTAGTCCCAGCTACTCGGGAGGCTGAGGCAGGAGGATCGCTTGAGCCCAGGAGTTTGAGGTTGCTGTGAGCTAGGATGACGTCACGGCACTCACTCTAGCCTGGGCAACACAGTGAGACTCTGTCTCAAAAAAAAAAATTCATAAAACATCTGAATCTCAGAAGAGTAATACCCAATATTGGTAAAGATATGAGTAAAAGCTCTGGTGGGAGCAGAGCTTGGTATGATCTTTTTGGAAAACAGTTTGGAAACATCTATCTATTAAGAAAAACACATATTTTTTGACCCAATAGTTCTACTTGTAGGAATTTATCCTATATCTTTCATGAACAAATATATTTCTTATAGCATTGTTTATAACAGCAAAAAGCTGGAAATAACCTAAATGTCATCAGTAGTGTACTGACTAAATTATTAATTATATATCCAATTGAACATCTCTATGGGAAGATGACAGTGTCACTTTCAAAAATATATTGTTTAGAGAGATGACTTTATAAATGTGTGTGTGTATATATACACTCACATAACAAATACACACACATTAATTTATTTATATTGTTACACCTAAAACATACATGAAAGGATATATGGAAAATTGTTACCACTAGAAAGTGGTTTGGAAGTGGGAAAGGTTAGGGGGGAGTATTTTGTTTACCTTATATACTTTTGTGCAATCTGAAGGTTTTACAACAAGCATGTAATATCTGATAATTTTTAAAATAATTTAAAAAACAGTGCTTGCAAAAACAGCTTAATTATTATGAATTGTTCTAACTTGATGAAATATTACTAATGGAAATCTTATCCCAGGGTTTGTTGCCTTTCTCCATTAGTAATATTTCATCAAATTAGAGCAGGGCCAAAACCAAGTTTCCTGTCCCAGGGAACTTTTTTCATACTTCCCCCACCCAAAAATGGAATTCAGAATAAAAAACTTGCTACTATTTATTATGCACTTACTAGGAGCCAGGCACTGTGCTGAGTGTCTCAGAAATTATTTAAATCCTCAAAACAACCCATAAGGTATTATTATCCCCATTTCACATAAGAATAAACTGAGATTTAAACAAACAAAATAGTCTTAAGGCATCCAAATCACAAATTTTGCTCCATTCTCTTTCTTCTTGAATCACTTTTCTTGATCTGCTCTTTGCAAAAAAGTACTATTTTTAACATAACATCTATATTTTACTAACTTGTCATTAAATAAATTCCTTTCTACAGTGCTATATATCTTTCCAAAGTCCTTCGACTCCTTTTTTTTTTCTATTTGGCCCTCAATCAACCCTGAGATACCTTATAAAGCAGAACTTAATCCCCTCATTTTAGAGATGAGGAACCAAAGACCCAGCAAACTTCCCTGGGTCCTTCTCCCAGTTCCTACAGAGGCAAGTCCAAATTCCTCAACTGTTCTACCAGATCCAACCACCTTACAATAAACTGACAACCCCTTATAGAGAATACAAAAGCCATCAGGCATGAATTCCTTCTATTTCTCTCTGCCCTACCCCACACCTAAGCTTATCTTTATCCATACTCTTTTTTTCCTCACGAGTCAGAGAAAAAGGATCCATTTTCCTGTCCCCAAGACTAATATGTACCCAGGATACCGTTTCTTCCTATCTAGTCCAAGTGGTTACTCTGCCAGTGAGTTATCTTCTTGTTTTTCTGTTCCTTCAACCTCTTCCCCTCTACTGGCTGATTTCCCTCATGGGACCAACATGTATGTGCAGTATTTGCTTCCACCTGAAAACAAAAGAAAAAACTCTTTCACCCCACATTCTTCTTTAGCTACTGCCCTGTCTCTCCTTTCCTTCCATGATAAGCTCCTTGAAAGTATAATTTAGATTCAATGCCTCCATTAACTTATCTCCCATTCACTGAAACATGGATTCTGCCCTCATTGCTTTGCTCCACGGAAACTACTCTCCCTAAGGTTTGTTTGTTTGTTTTGGGTTTTTTTTTTTTTTGAGACAGTCTCGCTGTATCACCCTGCCTAGAGTACAGTGGCATCATACTAGTTCACTGCAACTTCAAACTCCTGGGCTCAACCGATCGACCTGCCTTAGCCTCTGAAGTAACTGGGACAACAGGTGCACCACAACCCCGGGCTAATTTTTCTGTTTTTGTAGAGACAGGGTTTCACTCTTGTTCAGGCTGGTCTCCAACTCCTGGGCTTAATGGATTCTTCCACCTCAGCCTCCCAGAGTGCTAGGATTACAGGGGTGAGCCACTGTGCCCGGCCCCCTAAAGTCATTAATGAGCTCTTAAACACCATATCTAAATGAGATTTTTCAATGATCAAATCTTTATCCTGATTCAAACTTTCTCTTGATTCCAATATTCAAATTGGCTGGGCTCGAAACTCATACTCTTAACCATTATGCAATATTACTTCAAGTTAACCATTCATCCTGATTTCCTTCTCTATTTCAGCCGGTCAGTCACCAAATCCCAACTAATAAATTATAAATATCCTATGTATCCCTGGAAGCAGTTTCCTATTGATGACTCCGATACCCAATGTTGAAACTTTATGATTATTTTAAATTCCAACCTGGATTTATTCCTTAAAAATAAAGCTCAGAACATATCACAGGGAATAATCACTCTCTTCAGTGACCCCCTCTTCAGCGGACATATTTAACACTACTTCAGAATCCACAGGTTTTTGGAAGTGGAGGGGTGTGTCATTCTAACGATGAGAAACAGAGGCGAACGGTTAACTCACTGTCAGCCTATCACAGGACTAGGAATACAAGGGTATCAGCAGTCTGTATCTGTGGGGGCCATGTTTATTGTAAATATCTGTAAATTATCTGTAAAGGTTAGTTTCTTCACTTTGCACCTGGCCTCACTGATTTTTCAGACTTAAATGGGTTCTCTTTTGCAACGATGAGAGTATTAAATAAATTAGCCTCGAAAGACACCAACTAATCCTTGCCGGCTAAAGGTGCGTAGTGCTGACCCTTCTAGATCCTTCCCAGACCCTCCTTCAGCCGTTCAAGGAAGTCAGGTCATCAGTACCCAAGGACTCACCTCTTAGCGATTTCTCAACTATGAGGACCTAGACGAGTTTTCCCTTCAGCCTGGAAGACTTGTAAAAAAGTGACAACCCGCGCACCCCTAATACACGTGTCACAGCGGTAGCCGGCCGCCTACCCAGGAAACGTAATGCGGGAGAATGAAAAAAAGGTCAATCACAGTCGCATTGAGTACAAGCTACACCCTCCTCCATTCTGATTGAGGCGCGCTCTCCCGGAAGTGACGCACACCGTCTGCGGAAGGGAAGCCGAGGGGGAGCGGAGAGGTTTCCGTACATAGGTCCCTGAAGTGTGTACTGTTCGGCCGAAGGAGCGGCTCACAACCGTGACCGACCGCCGTTCCTGAGTCTCTCCTGGCCATGGGGCCACGGAGCCGCGAGCGTCGGGCGGGAGCAGTAAAGAGCACCAACGACAGCAGCGCCCTCAGCAAGAGTTCCCTGGCCGCGCGCGGGTACGTACAAGACGCCTTCACGGTCCTGCTGGTCCCGGGGGCCGCGCGCCGCGCGCCACTCATTCACCGAGGATACTACGTCCGCGCACGCGCCGTGCGGCACTGCGTGCGCGCCTTCCTGGAGCGGACGTGCGTGCCCCCTAACGCGCTTCGATCGCAGATCTTGTCCCTGGGCGCTGGCTCCGACTCGCTGTATTTTCGCCTCAAAACTGCTGGCCGCCTGGCCCGGGCTGCAGTCTGGGAGGTGGATTTCCCGGACGTGGCGCGGCGCAAGGCGGAGAGGATTAGCGAGACGCCGGAACTGTGCGCGTTGACCGGGCCTTTTGAGAAGGGGGAACCCGCATCAGCGCTGTGCTTTGAGAGCTCGGACTACCGCATCCTGGGCCTGGACCTGCGGCAGCTCGAGCGATTGGACGAGGCCCTGGCCGCCGCGGGCCTTGACGTGGTCTCACCCACCCTGCTCCTGGCCGAGGCTGTGTTGACCTACCTCGAGCCTGATAGTGCTGCGGCCCTCATCGCCTGGGCAGCCCAGCGTTTTCCTAATGCCATTTTCGTGATCTATGAGCAGATGAAGCCTCAAGACGCCTTTGGCCAGTTCATGCTGCAACATTTTCGGCAGTTAAATTCTCCCCTGCATGGCCTGGACCACTTTCCTGACGTGGAGGCCCAGCGGCGCCGCTTTCTTCAAGCTGGCTGGACTGCCTGCAGTGCCGTGGACATGAATGAGTTCTATCGCCGCTTTCTCCCCGCAGAAGAACGCCGGCGGATGGAAAATCTTGAACCCTTTGACGAGTTTGAGGAGTGGCATCTGAAGTGCGCCCATTATTTCATTCTGGCAGCTGCCAGGGGAGACACCCTCTCCCAACCTGTCATGTTTCCACCCTCGGAGGCCTTTCCTCGGATAGATCCTGTTTCCCCTTCAGGGGTCTTCCCTGCTAGTGTAGTTACTAGTGACAGCCCCGGCCCAAACCTTAAGAGATACGGCCACGCCTCTGTCCTCTTGAATCCCCACATTATTCTCAGTGCAGGAGGGTTTGGAGAGCAGGAGGGGCGGCACTGCCGAGTGAGCAAGCTTCACTTGCTGTCAAGATACTGTGACTTTGAATGGAAAGGCAGCCAAATATGCAGTCATGGGACTGAAGTTCAGTGGGATGGACGCCTTTATCACACCATGACAAGAATTTCAGATACTCAGGTTTTGGTTCTGGGAGGGAGGCTATCCCCAGTAAGTCCAGCCTTGGGGTTTCTCCAGCTTCATTTTTGTAAGAGTCAGGATAATAGCACTGAGGACCTGAAGGTGACATTAACAAAGGCTGGCCTAAAAGAAGATTTCACTTTGTCATGTTGGCGGCATTCAGCAACAGAAGTGTCCTATCAGAATCAGAAATATTTGTTTGTGTATGGGGGTCGAAGTGTGGAGGAGCCTGTACTAAGTGACTGGCATTTCCTAAATGTAGACACGATGGCTTGGGTCAGGATCCCAGTGGAGGGGGAAGCACCTGAAGCTCGGCATTCCCACAGTGCCTGCAGTTGGCAAGGGGGAGCCCTCATTGCTGGAGGTCTCGGGGCTTCCGAGGAGCTGTTGAACTCTGTACTCTTTCTGAGACCAATCTCTTGTGGATTCCTCTGGGAATCAATAGACATCCAGCCTCCCATTACCCCAAGGTACTCTCACACAGCTCATGTGCTCAATGGAAAGCTTCTACTGGTTGGAGGGGTCTGGATTCATTCCTCCTCAGTTCCTGGAGTGACTGTTATCAATTTGACTACAGGCTTGAGCTCTGAGTATCAGATTGACACAACATATGTGCCACGGCCATTAATGTTACACAATCATACCAGCATCCTTCTTGCTGAAGAGCAACAGCTTCTGCTCCTTGGAGGTGGTGGGAACTGCTTTTCCTTTGGCACCTACTTCAACCCTCATCCAGTAACATTAGACCTTTCTTCCTTAAGTGCTGGGCAGTAAGGACTGGACTCTTGATATGTTCAGGACTCACTAAAGTAGACAATAAAGGTTTCCACAAATAGAACTTGCCTCTAGCTATAGATTTTGCCACTCCTTCCTCTCCACCTCTTTTTTTCCCCCTTAGCACTATTCAGGGTAGAAAGTGAAAAAAGTTAAAATACATACCAACAATCAGATAGTACAAAACTAAAACAGCTGAAGATAGTGACCATACAGTTGTAGAGTAGGAGACTTTGGATTCATGTATCCAGTTTATTGGTCTTCCTCTAATTTTCTAATCTAAGTTTACCCATTTATTGAGTTTAAATGGCCTTTAGCCTAAGTCGAGTAAAAAATTTCCCAATCCAGGGCCTTGTGATTTGAGATGGAACCTTGGAAAAAGTTTCACACAGATCCTTGGTTGAATATAGTTGAAGGAACATGGTATTGACCTAATTCTTCATGTCTGAAACCTGAAGTGAACACAGTTGCAATTTGATTAAAGCATTGTGGCTGTTTAGTGCAACAGAGAACTCTAGGATAGCTTTAACAACAGGAACATTTGTAGGTCTTTACAAACAAGGTTTTGATCAATTTTTTTTGCTTTTAGGTCTGTATTTGTTTAGATTTATAAGTGCCAATAAGCCAGCTGTTCAATGCCTCAATTTGTACATTTTGTACAATTCATTTTGTATAATGTTTAGATCTGTTCTCCACCCTTCACTGTGTTCTGTTTATCAAGAGGCTGATCTTTATGGACTACATCAATGAGCTCTCCTGTCTAGTTTTTGGTTGAGTCCTACCAGTAAGAAACACCAGAGGGGAATGGAGGCAAGAAGAGTGAGTCAGGGTTTTTTGTTTTTTTTTTTTTTTTGCAGTGGCATCATCATAGCTCACTGCAACCTCACACTCCTGACCTCAAGTGATCCTCCTGCCTTGGCCTCCCAGAGTGCTAG
Organism: Propithecus coquereli; assembly: GCF_000956105.1. Lineage (NCBI taxonomy): Eukaryota > Metazoa > Chordata > Mammalia > Primates > Indriidae > Propithecus > Propithecus coquereli. The sequence goes on along the minus strand of NW_012148618.1, from coordinate 14,270,857 downwards.
GATTATAGGTGTGAGCCACCACACCTGGCTACGTCAGGGTATTTATTCCCAGCTGTTCCTCAGTCAGTCTGCAGGTTGGCAGTGGCTATATTCTTCTATCAAAGGCTACAGCTCCTGTCATGTAGTTCTCTCCCATAAGATGGAGCTCTAATTCTGCATCACTCCAGGTTTCAGTAATTGTTCCTTTTCCTTACCTCTTCAGATCTAGGAGTTACAATGGCTCTTTGCTAGACTCGAGCTGTACTGTCCAATATCGTAGCCATTGGCAACATGTGGCTATTTAAACAAATTAAGAATAAATAAGAATTCAGTGGCTTAGTCACACCACATTTTAAGTGCTTAACAGCCATGTGTGGCTAATGGCTACTGTATTAGTGTAGATTTAGAACATTTTCATTGCAGAAAGACCTAATGGACACCACTGAGGTACTTTCCCACCTTGACTTTGTTTTCCTTAACCCTGCTAACCTTAGGTCCCCAACCCCCGGGCTGTGGCCTGTTAGGAAAACAGGGCCATGCATCACTGCCTGAGCTCTGCCTCCTCCTTCCACCCCCGATTGTCAGTGGAAAAATTGTCTTTCATGAAACCAGTCCCTAGTGCCAAAAAGGTTGGGGACCTTTTTATGCTAACCCCTTGTGGTTGGTATCTTCATTAAACTCCTCAATTACCCTTTAAGTGAACAATCTGTTTACTGGTGAGCCTTAGGAGGTCAATAAAATATCTTAGTTATTCATCCATAAAATTTGAAATTTAATTTGTCGTCTAAATTATGCATACCTTGTGAAATTCACATCTCAAAACGTGTGGCTTTGGTGGTACTAAGTGTATGTACCACTTTAGTATTTCTTGTTAGTCTTTAATCTTGGAAACCTTAGTAGTATCTTGAGATTCTACAGGTGCCTAAATGATCATTAACTATCATTGTTAACATCTTAATGCACCTAGTATGGCACAGAATCCTTTTCTCTATTTGTATTTACTTTGCATATTAATGGATACGAAAGGTGATTAAAATGAAAACTAAGTAGCAAACGCAAACCAAAGTGTATGAACAGGGCAATCTCGGCTTTGCTAGAGGAATATTCTTACATGAAGGCTCCCAGGAGAAAACAAGCTGAATAAACAGCTAAAATAAATAGCTTAACTTCAGTTTTCCTGAGCCCTTATAAGAGCCCTTTCTAGTGAAGTCATTGTTTATGATTATGGGTGAGTCCTGGGAAACAAAGGCAGGTATCTGATGAGGCTATCAGTGGGCCAAGTACTAGATCACTGGCAGGAATATAATTACGGTAAGAAAAGGCTGTTCTGTGTTTCCGGTTTCTGAGTTTACTACAGCGTACCTCCAGCTTTCAGGAGTAGATCAAAGCAGCATGCTATGATGAAATGAGTGTTCTCAGCTATATAGTAGATAGTATCAGAATTCTAACCTAGATCTGACTCCAAAGCCCAGCTTATACCTTCCATTATGCTACTGCTTAGATCATGCCATCAATCATTATTATTTCACTACTTTTTTTGGGGGGGGGAAAAAAGGAGGAAAGGGAAGTTGTTAGGAGAATGTGGATGTGTGCCAGACCTAAATTAGTAGTGCAGTAGTGCTTATTCTCTTGAGCACTGCCCAGTATGGTGCATTATGAGTAATTGAGCTTGTTCTCTCCAGAGAAATTACCCACATTTTCTATAAGTGATTACCAGATTAAGCATGCCCTCCACCTCTAACCCTATATATGCATCATGCTCAGTTAAGGAATTATTCATCTCCCAAACTCTACTCATTAGAGCACTTAGAAGTTTTGTCGGCAGTATTTACTCTGTGCCTTTGGAGCAGCACTCAGTATGTACTGGTGCTGGATCACAATTTCATTAACAGTACTTTGCAGCAGTTGGAGATGCAGCCAGATTGAGAACTAACGTCAGACAATAATTTTTGCTTCTCCAGTTCATCTTTGAATATTTTTGTTCTAAAATTCTGGTAAGGAGTTCTGGGGTAGTTATGAGAGTTAATAAACAGGTCTCTTCCTCTTTTAGTGATTGTACTTCTATCTAGAATAGATAAGGAAGGAAAAGAATTTCTTATTTTGAATCTCTACTCTGGGTCAGGGTCTCAAAAACAGTCTATAATACTAGAGAGGATATGAAAACAAGGTTAAGAACAACTGTTCTAGGATATGTTCTTCAAAAGCCAATGCTGTCACATCTTTGTGTGCTTTCTGAATTTTAAAACTGAATGTTCATTTTTCATCTTTCTGGAGCTTTAATCCTGCTTAGTGATCTTAGGGAGATGGCATGTGTCTGACATGCTCCAGGGCTCAGGCATTTCCTTAGTCTTCTTCAGTGATCTCAAACCTTGAAGTCTTGGTTTATTCCATATGGACTTTGTGATCCCAAACCCCACCTCAAGCAACCCATGCCTACTCTGGGACTCATCGCACATGGCATCTTCTGGAAGACAGCCCCAAATGTAACCAACCACTCTCTCCCTGTGCAAGAGAAGCCTATGCTCTTTGGAGACTGTGGTAAGAGAACTAGTTACTTAAGGTGGGTTCTTCATCATAGGGACCATCCAATAATGTCTAGTTTGACATTAATATTAAAGTAAGTCTTTTGACTTCAGTAATGAAGAAGGGGACATAAAATATAATAGCATTAAGCTGACAAGTTAGGTCATGAATCCTGACTAATCTCATTAGATTTGATGTGAGCGATCTGAGGGAGTAGGAACATGCAATTAAATGTACTTGTGAGCACATAACACAGGATCTTCCTAGGATGTTTTGATGCTTCACTGGGCATGACTTGGTGCGTAACTCTCAATGTAAGTTTAATAGAGGAAGAGGAAAGACCTTGCCCTAATTTTTATGTGAAAATTCATTTGTCACCTAATTGGTAGACCAAGGCTAGGAAATAAATTGTAGTAAGAATGATGTTAGGATATTACACAACATTCTACTTTTCTCATTCCCTAGCCTTTGTCCACATTTTTAGTTTTTTTCCATTAGAGCTCTAACTTCTGATTCATATTTAGATTTATTACTTCAGAAAAATTTAGCAAAGCTGATTTTTCTTGCTTATGGACATATCAGCAACTTAAGCAATATTTAAGAAAAATAAATTTTGCCATGCCTTTCCCTCTCCCCCAAAAAAACCTTTATTAAAAAAGTAGAATCTAGATCCCAATCCATGAAATTTACATTTGGACAATTGAGTCCAGTCAGCAATATTTTTATTTCTAGCACATAGTAAATGCTCAAAAATGTTTACCACATGATTGAATATATGGTTGATTTAAGCTAAAATTAGTAATAAATTATAGTGAATTATAATGTTGGGACCAGAGATTACCACCAGAAAACCAAAATATAGTGTAAAGTCATAGTAATTAAAAATAGTTTGGTATTGGTGTCAGAATAGACAAATGTATCAAAAGAACAAAGAATTAAAAAACAGACTGTGTGATAAGGTGATATTTCAAATCAATGAGGAAAGGCTGGACTGTTATGGTTTGGGATGATGCGCATTTGTGAAAAATGATGTTATCTCCCTACTTCTTACAAATCACAAGCATAAATTCCAGATGGATTAAAGACCAGACCCAAATTAAAAAACAACAAAAATTATAACCTAAATTATATGACCATGAGAACAAGCATAAAAGAAGATGTTTATAATCTTCATGGTAGGAAAGGCCTTGAAGAACACATAAATGCAAACAAAATCCATGGAGAAAAAGATCTGATAAATTTAACGGTATATGTATATAAAACCTTTGTTCAACAAGAATATACACTAAAATGTTAAAATATTAGTGGCCAGCTAATCTTTTAGATTATAATTGCTGTCTTCCTTGGAGGAATAGCTCACAAGGTGTCTCTCTCCTCCCCCATGGTCATCATGCCCAAGGCAGATTTTTATTTTCTTTTCTCAGTCAGCCTCTGGAATTAAGATGCATGGGACTCATCCCTCAGTTTCTTAGTATTAGCTTCTAAGATATTTTAAGAATGGAAAATTCGAGTAATAGAAAGTGGAGCTTTCTCTCTTTTTTATTTTTAATCTTTTATTTTTATCAACCAGGAAGAAGCACTAAGAAAGTGGAGCTTTCAATTGAATATATTCACTCATTCACTCATCCATCCATTCATCCATTCAACATTTAAGTGTTCTAAGCAGATACATCAGTGAACCAAATAATTCCTCACAGAATTTACAACCTAGCAGGGGGAGACAAGAAATTAAACAATGGGCTGGCCGTGATGGCTCACGCCTGTAATCCTAGCACTCTGGGAGACTGAAGCAGGAGGATCACTTGAGCTCAGGAGCAAGAGACCAGCCTGAGCAAGAGCGAGACCCCATCTTTACCAAAAATAGAAAAAATTAGCCAGTGCGGTGGTGCTCGCTTGTAGTCCCAACTACTCGGGAGGCTGAGGCAGGAGGATCACTTGAGCCAGGCGTTTGAGGTTGCTGTGAGCTAGGCTGACACCACGGCACTCTATCCTGGGCAACAGATCGAGACTCTGTCTCGAAAAAAACAAAAAACAAAAAAACCAAATTAAACAATAAAGATAACAAATACACTATATATTATAAGTGATAAGGACTTAGAAAAAAGAAAATGTGAAGTAGGGTAAGAGGGATCAGGAGGGCCTGGGGGTGAGGGTAGTGGGTTATAATACTAACTAGGGTAGACAGTGTTCCTCTCACTGAGAGGTGAAGTATTAGCAAAGACTTGAGGAATAGTAGGAATTAGCTAAGTAGACAACTGGGGAAAGAGTATTTCAGACAGAAGGAATAGGTAGAGCAAAGCTCCTAAAGGGATTCATTAAGAACTTTGTAAAGTCCTTTAAATGGCCTATTAAAAGTATTAATAAAAAATTTTTAAAAAGAAATAAAAGAACTTGGGTGAAAAAGGGAGTTGCACAGGGTTTTGGGTGATATCATTTGACTTACTTTTTAAAAAAATAGACTTTATTTTTTAGAGCAGTTTTAGGTTCACAGCAAAATTGAGAGGAAGGTACAGAGATTTCCCATGAACAGCCTGCCTCCACACATGCATAGTTTCCCCCATTATCAACATCCCCCAACCTGAGTAGTACATTCGCTACAATTGATGAACCTAATTGACACATCATTATCACCCAAAGACCATAGTTCACTTTGGGAATGGTACATTCTATGAGTTTGGACAAACATAAATGACATGTATCCACCATTACAGTATCATGCAGAATAGTTTCACTGTTTCACTGCCCTGAAAGTCCTCTGTGCTCTGCCTATTCATCCCTCACTCCCCCTGACCCATGGTAACCACTGATTTTTTACTGTCTTCATAGTTTTGACTTTCCCAGAATGTCATATAATTGAAATTATACAGCGTTTTCAGGTTGGCTTCTTTCACTTTGACTTACATTTTTACTTTTTTTTTTTTTTGAGACAGAGTCCCACTGTGTTGCCCAGGCTAGAGTGCCGTGGCATCAGCCTAGCTCACACCAACCTCAAACTCCTGGGCTCAAGCGATCCTCCTGCCTCAGCCTCCCGAGTAGCTGGGACTACAG
>NW_012148618.1:14188111-14264492 GCF_000956105.1 Propithecus coquereli | reverse complement strand
GCTCTTGCTCAGGCTGGTTTCGAACTCCTGAGCTCAAACAATCTGCCCGCCTCGGCCTCCCAGAGTGCTAGGATTACAGGTGTGAGCCACCGCGCCCGGCTCAAATATCTGTTTTATAACCTTCCCCCCCCTCTTCCACATTCACTCACTTTTTTCGTTTTCTTCTTCTGTAAATATCCAGACCAAACACAGGGATGGGACTAGCAAATAAAAATGACTGAATTAGAAACACACATTGTAGCTTAAGGAATAGAAGCAAATCCTCTGTGAGATGGCCCAAGTCTGGCTGCTCCTGGCTCCCAGAGCTGCTTTCATTCAGACATATTGTCTTGTTTTTTTCTTACTTTCATTTCTTTCTAAATTAATATTTATTATACATAGTGTGTAATTCTTTATTAGCATTTTCAGAAAGCTAGAAGTGGATATTCCTTATCTCATAAGCCTATCCCCTGCCATGCCTCCTCATGCCACGTTCCCTTCCTTGGCATCCTAGTTACGTGGAACTATCCCTAGTTCCCGAAGACTACATTTGGGAAGCATTCCATGATTCTAACTATCCCCCCTTTCAGGCTAGGATAGGTTGCCTTTTTTTTTGTATTGCCATAGCACCTTATACATATCATTCATATTGCATTTATCATATTGTGTTATAATTTGTATTTTAGTCTGTCTTCTCACTTAAGACTAAAGTTTCTTGACAGCAGGGATAATGTCATTCATTGTTGTGTTCCCAGTGCCCGGCACTCTCCAAACACTTGAACTAAACAAGGGTCCTTCACTGTGGATGTTTAACTTCTTGAAGCCAGACCTTTCTTATACCCATTCAATATGACAATCCTGTGCCACTGGCTTCCTGCAAAAGGGCAGAGTAGCATCAAAGAAGAATAATAAGATGGCACCCAAAACCCCACAAACTTCTACCATGCAAGGCTGTGCCCTTGCTCATAAACTCAGGGAGAATCAGCCAGAACCTTTAGAACACAGCCGTGACTGCATATATCTGTTTTCAGGCACTCTATTTTTAGTCCTGCTGCTTCCTTTGTCTCCTACTCAGACATCTGGTGGGTGGTGACAGAAGTAAGTAGCCACATAGCAGTGAGTTTTTGTATTGTTTTAGTAGAAGACTAGTATATAAATCCCATTGTAACTACTAAGACCACCAACCATTGTGACTTGAACCTGCAACTTATCCTCTAGCCCAGTTTCCTTTGATTTTTTCAGTTTGGGTAAGACATCCCCTGAGGCCGCTTTTGGTTTGTGTTGACCACTTAGTCTCACATCAGTGTCAGTTTACCTACATAGATTCAGCTAGAACACACAGCTCAAGGTTTCTGTATCCTGCTATGTGTTCACCTACAGTTCATTTAAAAACACTTACTGTTGCTACTTATTGTATGAGTCATACATGCTCATTGCAGAAATATTAGAAAAAGCAAGATCTGCAATTTTAAAACATTTTCTACGACTTTCTGATCATGTTTCGGTCACCTTGTTTGCCTTTTTCCAAGTTCTACATAAAATTGTTTTCCACAGACACAAAGAAAGTTAACTTCAGAGGGACAGAATCAAGTGATCGATAGTTCTTGTGCATGACTCTTATTCAGCTAGTGTTTGCATACCAATTTCTTAGGTTGATAAATCTCCTCACTGTTCAGTGATTGCCTTTTCTTGCCTACAACTGATAAGACTAACTCCAAGTCCCTAAAGATACTAAGATTATGAAATTAAGATATTTGGTATTCTTCATACTGTTTTCTTATAAGATGAGAAATATGGTCTGCAAAATCAGCTCTGGGGAGACCTGAGGAAAAATAGTGTTCAGATGAAGAATGAAAGCACTGCTACTCAGAGTGGAAGAGAAGTAAAATATATGCCTGAGAAGCACAATGTGTAGTTAATGGCAACCTAAACTAATGTTCACTCATCCTGAAGAGCTAACTAGAAAGAATTGTGAAAAAGCTCACACTGGACAACTGAACTAATGGTGGCTATGTAAGTAGTAGTTTAAGTTCATGGGATTTGGAATCAGATAGACCTGGGTTGGAATTCTGACTTGGTTCCTTACTATTGTGTGACCTTAAGAAAGTTACTTAATCTCTCTAAATCATATCTGTAAAATGAGTATAATAATGGTACCGTATTATGAGTTGATGAATTGTGTAGGACAATGTAAATAAAGCATTTAGCACAATGTGAGGCACATAGTAAGGACACAGTAAGTGTTAGCCAAGGACATGACAAAGGAAAGATGGGATAGTCTTTGACCTCCCACAAGTAGTTTATCTTCAGGGTTTAGCCAGTCAGTCCATTTTTTTTTCCCCTATGAACAGTTGACACAGGAAGTCCAATAGTTAATGACTGTTTAACACAGTGCTAGGTCTTATGGAGGAAAACATGGTATCTACCCTCAAAGAAGTTAACAATCTAAAAAAAAATTAATGCACATGAAGCAACTGGAGAACAATTGGTATGGACAGTGTAATGTCCAGAGACGCATAGAATAGCTTAGACTTAGAAGAAATCAGATAGAGTTTAATTGAGAAAGGTTACACAGCTACATAGATGATTCTTGGAAAAATGGGTTTTGATTGGAGCATGAGGGAGTAGTGGAAGAACACCTCAGGATAATGTGGGATGAATGCCCTGCGTGGAAAGAATGAATAAAATATAGATGAACTGAGACAAGAAGCAAGCACTTCCCAGGTATAATTGGGACAATACCTTTGAAATGCTTCCCATGAACAGATTTTCCCTTCTTGATAATTTTTATTTGGTTCCCTTAGATCATTTATTCTTTAATTCAAGGCCATGAGGCTGGACTACAAAAGAAAAGATAAAACATATCAGAAGGACCTTCTAGACAGGAAGGGGAACTGAAAGCCCTCATGGTCCTGGAAGAGAGAGAAAAGAAAGTATGGCAAGACTTGAGATAAGAGTATCCTGATTTCCTACCCTCCTGCCTCCACCTCTAAAGTAAGTAAGTGGTGGTTGAAACATCCAGATGGATTTAGTTAACTCTGAATTCAAGGCTTTCTTCTTGATTCTCAGGGGAAAGTCCGGAAGTACTATAAATCTCTCAGAGAAGCTCCATATTAAACATGGCACAAGAGCAATATGGGGCCACCCAGGAGGTAGATTAGAAATTGCTAAGGATATGAGGATCTGAAATAGCACCACAGTTTCCTACTGCCTGTGTGTGGCATGTAATGGAACCAGAAGTTCCTTCACAACCAGCACAATATGAAAGTACTGAACTATCCAGCAGACCAACAGAGGCCTGGAGTCAGGCTAAGAAAAGCCACAGGGGAGGGACAATGGACTTCGGCAGAGGAAAGAAGGATTCAGCATGAGTTTCAGAGAACAAGGTGGGCCCACCTGAACCTCAGCAGAGACCAACATAGGACATGGCAGGACCAGATGAGACCACACGACATCCAAGACCAGAGAGGAGCCAGAGGTCTGTGCTCCCAGCCCCTGTGAGGGATATGTAAGCTCCTGCTACACTCAGAAGCCATCTTAGGAAGAAGGCAGGGAGTGAGAAAGTCTTGCGAGTGGAGATGCAGTCTGAATAGGCAATTTAAAATTTTGAAATGACCAAAGACACACAGTTACTTAAGGTTATACAGTTAGCTAATGGTGAGCCCCAGAGCCTGTGCCCTCAGTCACTACACTACACCTGGACAGGCACTGAGCAGGGTGAATTCTTGAGGGCCTTAGAAGCTGCCCAGAGGATTGTGTATTGGAAACCATAGGTATTAGGAAGCCGTTATGGAGTCTGAGCTGGAAACTTACATGGTGTTTAAGGAAGACCAGTCTGGCAGAACCCTGCAGGAAGGGATGAGGAGAGGAGAGTCTGAAAGCAGAATAAAATTAAACAGCCGTATCTGTAACCCAGGCCAAAGACGATAAATGCTTAAAATAGAGCAGCTGCAATAAAAATAGAGAGAAAGGAGCACATCCTAGACTATTATAAGAAGAATAAAATTAGTAGCAGAACTGGATCAGAACTGGCACTTACTATGTACCATCACTGTGCTAAAAATTATCTCCTTTAATTATCACAGCAACAGTTATTTTTAGTCTCTTATTTGGTTATTTTTGCTATTTTACAGATGAGGAAATAGAAGCACAAGGAAGTTAAGTGATGGGCCCGATGTCATGTGGATGTAAAGGGTAGCGCCAGGCATCAAACCCAGGATGTCTGGCGATGGAGCACAGGATCTTAACCTGTCTGCTTCACCATGATGCAACAACAGGACCAGATGACTCCTGACCACAGGAGAAAGGAGGTGGAAAAATCAGAGATCACTTCAAGATCTCCAGCTGTGGAGATTAGAAAACGGTAACACCACTGACAGAAATGGGTAGTTGGAAAGGAGAGGTAGTTTAAGAGGAAATGAATTCACAGAAAAGTAATGTAGTTTGGGATATGCTGAATATGTCAACATGGCATGCACACATCAATTTCCTGAGGGCTAGGATGGGATGTAATGGGACACAAGTGAGTTTTTTTCAAGGTCCAATCTGTAAATTTAAACCTTTAGTTAACAGAGGCAATAGTCAAGCCAATCTTCAAATTTAAGGGCATATATTATTAATTTTTAACTTGAATCCTCTGTATTGTACTTATACTAAGATAAATAAGAAAAAGGTAACATTTTTCTCTCCATAACATCAGGGAGATTCACTCAATCAGGTGACAGGTGAATTTAGAAATCTAGAACAGAACAAAAATTATCATCATTGTTCTACATTTCAGCAGAAAACTTCTATGGTAACTTGAGTCCTTTGAGAGGCTCAGCTACTTCTAGATGCTAGACCCAGCCTTGTGATTACTCAACAAACACCTTCACTCTTCCTTATTTATCATATTAAATAAGGTGTCAACAGGCCATAGTCTTGCTTTCTTCACCACCAAAGAACCTGAGTCATTTGCTGAGGTAATCACCATAGGTAATCACCTTTGGACAGACAGTGAACTATCTGGAAATGGAATGGGACAATGGGTAATGAAGCACATTACCAACTGGTCAACCTCTGTAGTGCTTCAGCAAAAATAAGTAAGGCCAAGCAAAGAGGGGGACAGACATATGATTTTTAAATAGTCATAACCACTTCTATTCATGGAGAGCTGACTTTGTGCCCAGAACTGGGCCAAATGCTCCTCACAACCCTGTGAAGAGGTACTACTATCATATCCTCTTTGAAGATCAGGGAACTGAGGATGATGAGGAGAAGGGATGTAATTTGTTCATGGACCCAAACTAATCAAGACAGTATTCAAACTCAGGATCGAGAATCCCATAGTAATCCAGTGTCAAGGTAGCTGAGGCTTGGACTAAATCCAAACCTATTACACTAATCTTCCTTGTAAGAATAACCACCACCACATCTTATAGAGCCAAACTAGAAGAGTCAAGCTGGTACTTGCGGGAAATACCTCTGAGAACATGTTGCTGGTCAGACTGGCCATACAGGCAGCATTGACTCTGCCCCTGAATTGCCAAAACTCCCTTCTCTGCATTGTCAATGCAGCAACCTGAAACCCATTTCTGTTGACTTTGAGAACTAAACCTTACACAACCCTTTACTGCCTCTACTTCTTTTATAGGTCCATGATTTCATGCCACACTGAAATCAAATAATCCAGGCATTGGTTTCTGTCACAGCAGTTAAACACAAGCTATTAAGGGAAACCATTGTCCTTTTGTCCAGAACACCAAACCAAGCATGAAACTATGACAGAGATGTGTGGTATTTCCTGGGGCTGGTGTAGTGCAGACCCGCCCCAGGTGCCTAGTTCTTATCTCAACTTGAAAACTACCTGGGATGATGGTTTGAGGACTGGTGCTGGGGAGTGAGTTAACCTGGAAGTCATTCTCTCATCCAGAAATTTTGCTACTGTTCTACCAAGTAACTTAGAAACCAGACTCCTTTTAGCTTCTCGTTTCCTATCTATGGCCTTGTTTGCTACAGATCAAAAGTTCAGAGTGGGCACTAACTTTCAGATCCTAGGATAACCACGCACACATAGAAGAAATGATGTATTTCCTGATATTAGACCCCTCTATGAGGCATCTTCTTTGCCTCTTCTCGAGACCACTGGAAAGTGTCATTTTCTAGAGGATTGAGTGAATCTCTGGCTTAGGGTTGAGTGGAAATAGCTGCTGCTTTGAACCTTGGAACCTTGCTTAATTGCTCAATGGTTATCCTCAGTGCCTTACCCACCTCAGCCTTGAAGTGTTGCCAAAACCACAGGACACCCCAGGATACCTCGCCTCATTCTTAAATACTGTACAGATGTTCTCTTCCAGGATGCTGTGTTTATATTTTTAAAAAATAGGGCTTCTCATTTCCCTTCCTCTGATGAAAATCCTGACTTTCCACCTTCACAGAAGCTCTATTTCACTGATTCATTTGCAGTTATTAGTGGGGTTAGAAAGGATGGGTCAGGGGAAAAGATGGGTCAGACTCAAGAGAAGGAGACCAAGGTGTCTGTAAAAGTAGGGATGCTCTTCCCTGACCCCTAACCAATACCTCTCAGGAGATGACTCCATCTCTCATCCAGGGCTTCTGGTGAAAGTGTTGAAACATTGACTCAGCCATGTAGCCATCCTTAAATTCTGGCCTGGCCCCTTGCCTAAGTGTAAGGTTGCATCAGTCGACGTTAGAGAAACAGCCACACCTCACCTTAATGATTTTTGCCCAAAGTCTGTTCCAACCAATGAGAATCTAAGCCAGAATAATCATTAACAACAACACCACAGACTGATGCAGAAGGATCTTTTTTTTTGAGACAGAGTCTCACTCTCTTGCCTGGGCTGGAGTGCCGTGGCATCAGCCTAGCTCACAGCAACCTCAAACTCCTGGGCTCAAGTGATCCTCCTGCCTCAGCCTCCCGGGTAGCTGGGACTATAGGCACGCGCCCAGCTAATTTTTTTTTCTATTTTTAGTTGTTTGGCCAATTTCTTTCTATTTTTAGTAGAGATGGGGTCTCACTCTTGCTCGGGCTGGTCTTGAACCCCTGAGCTCAAACGATCCGCCCACCTTGGCTTCCCAGAGTGCTAGGATTACAGGCGTGAGCCACCGCGCCCAACAAACACAGAAGGATCTTAATCTGAATTCCCGTCAGATTCTGAATCAACTTTCCATCACCCATTCTGATTGCTCTTCCTCTGGTTTCAGAGTTGTTCAGGGAGTTGCTCGGGTTCATTCCACATGTGAGCTGGACCTTCCCCAAACAACAGGTAGGGAATTGTCAGGCACAGGTAGAGTCCTAGGGCCTGTGACCATGGGACGCAAATCAGGCAAGGGTATTCCCTATCCTTTTGCTTGTCAAGAGATCAGAGTGGGCTTTGGGCCATGGCCAAAACCTAGTCACAGAAACTCAGCGTGGAATGTACTCAGTCTGAGAATGTCCAGCAACAAGAGAGAAGATCAGAGTGCCATACTCCTTGTGGAGAAATGGTACATGTCCTTTTAATAAAGGTGGAAAAGATAAGCCCCTTCATAGAAGTCACTGGGGGTATAGAAAGATAACACATTTTAGAGCCTGGACCTGAGGGAAGTCACACAGTCTCCCTGGGACACAGTTTTCTCATCTGTAAAATGAGTTTGGTAGTATTACCTACCTCACAAAGTGCTTGTGAGGGTCAAATGAAGCAAGCATCTTGCATGTGCTTGGCAAGTAGGGCACACGCAAAACAAATGCTGGTTTCCATCTCTTATTCTATTTTCTTTTTTTTTTTTGAGACAGAGTCTCACTCTCTTGCCTGGGCTAGAGTGCCATGGTGTCAGCCTAGCTCACAGCAACCTCAAACTCCTGGACTCAAGCGATCCTCCTGCCTCAGCCTCCCAGGCAGCTGGGACTACAGGCACGCACCACCATGCCTGGCTAATTTTTTCTATTTTTAGTTGTTTGGCCAATTTCTTTCTATTTTTAGTAGAGACAGGTTCTCACTCTTGCTCAGACTGGTCTCGAACTCCTGAGCTCAAACTATCCACCCACCTTGGCTTCCCAGAGTGCTAGGATTACAGGCGTGAGCCCAGCCTCTATTTTCTTAAATTCACATTAATCCCAGACCATCTGGGAACTACCATCGTTAGACCTGGGTGCACAAGGCCCTGTACCTCAGAGGGCCCCGTACTTTGGAGTGTCTTCTTCAAAGTTTTCTAAACCCCTTACCAGGGGGGCTGGCAGCACAGTCCAGCCTGGATTTCATCCTACATGGACCCCAATTCCTGTTTCACCTCTTTGGGGCACTCTGACTCTCAATCCCTCTCCCCAGCTCCCACATGTGGGGTTGACCAGATGCCCTGTGAGGCTCCAAGACTCACATCTATGGGTTTGTCTCTGGGCAGTGTGATCAGGAGCAGGTTCCAGGAGGGCACCCTGGTGAGTAGATCACTCCCACTGGCCAACATATTTCTTTGAAAGATTGAGCCACCAAGATTGGTGCTGACGGATTTGGTAGATTCTTGTCTCCCTGATCATCACTTGAGCTTCAGGCTGCCACTGTCTCATCTCCTCATAGCCTAACTTCTCCTTTCCATGATCTCCTGTAGCACAAGCTTACCCATTCAATTTCTTCCATGGGAGCATTTCTTCCACTGCATCAGGATGCCCAGGGAATTAGGTCTCTACCTTCTCTCCGTACATCAGCTTCCTCCAACCCTCACTCTTCTCCCAAACCCAGTTTAGAATCCATGGTCCATCATTTTAATTACTCTCTCGATAGTTCTAGACTCTTGCCAATTAGCACTTTCATATCAGTCATTTGATAAAACTCCAACCCCTGGTGAAATCAACTCCTGGGTTTCTCCATGGCCACATCCTGAGATGAACCCCAGTGGAGAATGAAAAGCACACAACAGGGCAGATCACTGTGGTGGAGAGTACAAGCTCCGTACTCTAATGTATATTCTTTAATAATAGAACCATTATGTCTAGTTGGACACCTTGCTGCCAGGGATAAAAGACTGCATTTTCCAGCTGCTCTTATATGCAGGTATGGTCGTGTGACTAAGGTCCAGCAAATGAGGGAGAATGTTGAGGGTTGCTGCAGGAAAGCTTAAAGATACAGTTGACTCGGCAAGAAGATCCCCCTTTTTCTGCCTTCTGATGCAGCTCCTGTGGCCATCTTGAACTATGAGGTAGGTGACTTTAAGGATGGAAGCCACAAGCCAAGATGCTGAAGCAAAAAGTAGTAGTTTGGATCCCTGATGTAATTATACACCACCTGTACCTTCATAATTCTTTTATGTGAAAGAGAAATAAACTTTGAACTTATTTAAGCCACTATTAGTTTGCTTTTGTTTTCTGTTATATGCAGTGGAACTCAATCCTAATAAATATAATAAATATAATCACCAACCTTGGCAGGGATTGAAGTACTACCTAACAATCCTACCTCCTTTTTCTGGTCAATTCATTCTTGTGTTCTCCTCTGTGGCTGTATCAAACCTTCACCACTCTCCTCAAATAGCTAACTTTCCACTTCCTACTTTACAGTCAGCAGATGACCTGGTCTTCTGCTTCACTGGTAAAATGGAAGTCATTAGATCGGGACTCCCCCCAATGCCTGCCACAAACTTCCCTGCCTTCCTTCACCCCCTCACTGCCTCTCTTCTTGTCACCACAGAGATTGTATCCCTCTCCATCTGGGACAAAGCTCTTCACCTGGGGTCTGGGTCCCATCTTTTCAGAAGTCTTAGACTCTCAATTATCATAGAGGCCATAGAAAGAGATGTTTATGTGCAGATATGCCCCATAGACATGTTTTATTTGGCCCACATAGGTTTTTAAATTTTTTATTTTTATTGTACTTAAATTAAGGAATAATTTTCATATGGGTAAAATCCACTAAAAATAATGTACAATTCTGGAAGTTTTGATGAACATACACATTTGTGTGTATGCTACCACCACAATCAAGAACAACTGCATCATCCCCAAAACTCCCCTGTGCCTGAGCCAAAATTTAGAGGGAACCTGCACTCTCCAACCTCTTGCAGTCCCTGCCACTCTGTTTCTTTTTTAAATATATTTTTATTTTTAGAGACAGGGGCTTGCTTTATCACCCAGGCTGGAGTGCAGTGGTGTGATGATAATCTCACTCCAGCCTCGAACTCCTGGGACTCAAATGATCCTCCTGCCTCACCCTCCTGAGTAGCTGGGACTACAGGCTAGTGCCACCCTGCCCAGCTGATTTTTCAAAATTTTGTGTAGAGATGGGGTCTTGATATGTTGCCCAGGCTCCTGGCTTCAAGCAATCCTCCTGCCTCAGCCTCCCAATACTCTGTGTTTCTTGCATCCCACTACCTCACTCATTTAGGTTATCTGCCTGTCCCCTTGGACATTTGAGTTTGAGGTCCCTGGCTTTTCCTTCTCTTTCCAGTATCTTTTAATCAATCCTTTCCTACTCATTCTTTCCTATCAACACTTAATCATGCTTAATTCTCAGACATTAGGGAAAAGTCTCTCCTTTGACTTCTGCAGGTACCTCCCTTCCCTCACAACCAAATCCCTTGAAAGAGTTGTTATTTGGGGACACTCTTGGTCAAATTCCTTCTTATAGGCCTGAAGTTCTCCTGATGCTCACCATATAGGTAAGAAGTTTTCTCTATTTCTTTGGGGGAAAAAACAAAATAAATAAATAAAAGCACATTATGCCAAGATCTGCCACATCTTTCTCAGATGGTAATTTTCTTATGTTGCCACAAATGGAACATGTAATGCTTCAGAATTTTGGTAAGAAAGTTCTCTCCAAATCATGCCAACTTGCTCTTTTAAGTTAGAATTTTAAAATAGTGCAAGACCTGTCCAGTGAGATGGTCTCCAGTGAGGGAATGGGGTTTAAATCCAATGTTACGGCTACACATCATATCATCGTCTCTTTGAAGGAATTGCCAAGGTATGAGAAACTCTGTGGGTCTTTTCTCCCATAAAGTGAGGGATCCAGACCCACGCAGACATTTGGAAAAGAAAAGAAGGAGAAAAAAAACAACAACCCTGAAACCTCATTCACAGAGGGTTGAAACAAAGATGGGCAATATTTAAATATTATTGAATATTTTAGTAGAAAATAAAGGGACAATAAAACGATTCCCTGCAACTGGCCTCTGCCTCTTGGTATCCTGAAACTCTCCCTTCACTGGTAATTTTTAAAAGAAGGAAAATGAAGCCCAGCAAAAGGAAAGGAAGTCAATCCTCAACTTTGCCTAAATTCACCGTCTCTTTCCTCCTCTCCAAAGCACTCCTCAACTCTGTCCGATATCTTTTCCTATCCTGCCATCACGCCATCAAAATCTCCCTCACTAAGGCACCAATAGTCTCAAACCACAAGCTGATGAATACTTATCAGACTTTGTGTTATTTGGTTGCTTGGCAGCACTTTATACCGATAAGCTCCCTGTTTCTCGAAGCACTATCTTTCTTTGGCTTCTTGGGACAATTGACCCCTGGTTTTCCTGCTACCTCTCTGGCCGCTGTTCAGCCTCCATTGCCTACTTACCCTCCTCTACCCAACCTTTAAATGCTGGAGTTTCTCAAGGATCCATTCCAGGTTCTCTTCTCTTCTCACTCTGTAACCCCTCCCCTGGTGCCCTCACCCAAACCCTTGGCTCCCAAGACTATTTGTCTCTAACTCAGACCTTTCCTCTAAGCTCCAGATCCATCTGTTCAGCAGCCTAATCAACCTCTCTGCTGTGTGTCTCATGTGCCTCTCAAACTCAACCACTCGTCCTGAACCTGGTCCATGATCTGTCTCCCCTATTCCCCAAACGTGGTCCTCACCCAGTGTTTCCTATTTCAGAGGAAAGCATCACCCAGAGCATGGAGCTGGGAACCTGAGACTCATGACATCTTCTTCTTCCTCACTCCACATATTCAATTAATCACCACAGCCTGTCAATCTTACCTTCTGATGCCTCTAGAATCTTCCACTGAGAACACCTCTAATGCCGCTACCCTGGCCCAGGTCTCCCTTGTTTCTTACTGGATACAGCAGAAATCTCCCAACAGTCCTCCCTATCTACAGGAATAATGAGAATATTTGGCCAGAAAAGCTCATGGGGTTGTTGGTAGCAGAATTAGGCATTAACCTCTATCTCATTAACCTCTATCTCTGTTTTAGATAGAGAAGCTGGGAAAAACTCCTCTATTATTCTTCCTCCATCGTTTTTAAGGGGCAGAAGAGCATCCTAGAAAAAAAAGGGATTGGGGGATCAACCATGGCTACCCTCCGTGGATATTGTGTTCTTTACTTTTTTAAAAAAGAGAGAGCCTCGCCATGCTGCCCTTGCTACAGTGTGCAGTCGCTAGTCATAGGCGCAATCATAGCTCAGCCTCCAACTCCTGGGCTCAAGAGATCCTCCTGCCTCAACCTCCCGAGTAGCTGGGAATACAGGTGCTTGGCACCATGTGTGGCCACCTTGAGAATTTAGTTATTAAAACAAATGTGATGGTCCTGGGAGTTCCAGGCTGAGGTCAGACGGGCAGGTGAGGACAAGACGAGTGTGGCTCACCACCAGGAAGGGCTTTCTGGATAGGAACTCATGACTCGACAGCAGGGGTTTGGGAGCTGATCCTAGGCACAGGGTGTGGCTGAACTCATCGACCCCTCCTGCCTCACCCTCCTGGCTATATAACTGAAGGCCTCTGTAATCCTCCCAAGCTTATGGAGTTGGTCAAGAATATCTAGCCTGGCAGAGCTGGTCAACCCATCCTTGAAGAGTGCAACTGAGTTTTCCTTCTCCAAGCAGGTACCAATTGGTTACAAAAGCAGGAACCAATTTGTGGACAAAAGTAAGCAACCCTGGGGATTCTCTGGGACTTCTGGGGAGGAGACCCCAGGAAATACTCAACTTCTAGCTAATTTCCTAGGGGAAGGATTGATGATGTTGTAATTCAGATATTCTGGAAAATTGGCTTTATTTTGTAGATGGCTTAGCCTGTTCATGTGTCATCTGACTGACACATAGAAAACAGGGAAGACAAATTATATAAATGACTATTTAGCGTCTGATGAGTGCTGTAGAGGAGAATTGCACCATTCCAAGAGAGTAAACGT
Source organism: Propithecus coquereli (assembly GCF_000956105.1). Classification (NCBI taxonomy): domain Eukaryota; kingdom Metazoa; phylum Chordata; class Mammalia; order Primates; family Indriidae; genus Propithecus; species Propithecus coquereli. The sequence continues at coordinate 14,251,422 of NW_012148618.1, read as the reverse complement.
GGGGACCTCAGCTACTAGGGAAAGCTATGAGGAAGTGACATCTCAGCTGAGTCTGATAAGAGGGTAGAAAGAATGGCCAGGAAAGGAAATGCCTTGGGGAAAGATTTTAATTTGGGAATTTTGTAATTGGGCAAACAAACAAAAGATCATCAGCAAGCTAGTGAGTGGGAGTTACGGGTGACGTGGCCAGAGACGTTGTAAGGGTAAAATAAGATGGTAGAACCTGTGGACCACGTTAAGATTCTAGACTCTGGAGCAATGTAAGCTGTCAATGAGTTTTAAGTAAGGGCATGACCTAATCAGTTTACATCGGATATGATGTTATCAGTTCCCCGGGAATAATCAGGCCAGGAGCACTGACAATGAATGAGAATAAGGCCGGACTCTATGAATGTCTTCTTGGGCAGCTTAGCAGCAAGTCTTGACATATGTTCTTTCACTCAACATGAATCTCACCTTCTGAAGGATCATAAATATTATCATTATTGCCAATGAAAGTGGCTCATGTTTGTATATCATTTTAAGGCTTCTACAAACATTATCTATTTGATTCTCAAAGCAACCTTGTGAAGTAGGCATTACTATCAGCCCATTTTACATGGGAAGAAAGTGTGACTTAGCAAGAATAACTTGCTTCAGATCAAACAAGTATTAAAGCCCAAAGGGTCAGAACAGAGTCCCGAACCAGGTTCTCTTAACTTAGAAACCTGTGCTCTGTCCATTTGGCTGCACGACCTTCAAATAATAGGTTCTAAACAACTAATGAAGTTTTGTGATGTTTGTAACGATGAGTGAAAAATAACATGAATGAAGGGGTGGAGTTTGTGAGTTTAATTTTGAACATGTCGAATTTGAAGCGACTGCAGAATCTTTAAGTGGAGAAGCCAGTAGGCACATACAAGGGTGTGGAGCCAGGAAAGGATTACAGTGTGTCTGCATTTACTTTACAGTTAAAGGTCCTCAGAGAATGCTGTCTAGTTGTGGAACAAATTGAGTGGATTAATTCACCTACCAGAGCCTGGTCTATAATCAACATAGAGATGATTCTATAGAAGAAGGCCCTTTTTGTTCTGGAAACTAAAATTAAAACTTGACTGTATCAGGCATTGCTCTTACAGGGAAAATTTATAGAGCACATTGAGTATAATAAGAACAATTAAAGGATGTGATTTGTAATGCCAGGATGGGTATCGATCGTAAGCAATTGATCATAACTTAATTAAAAAATTAGCTGACCAATCGAGCAGAATAGCTAGAGTGCCAGGTAGGGAAGACAATAATGGGTAAGAAGCCAATGTAGGGTAGTGGTATGAAAAAAATCTAGGGGGTCATAAAAAGCTCAATTTGATCAGTGATGTTTACGTTTTAAAACCAATCACCCACAGCTATAAAATTCTAATATCTAAAAGCAGTATAGGACAAATAGCTCTGATTTTGCAAGTCTGAAACTCTCAAGCCTCTGACTCTTTCTTTTTCTCCCCGTTGAACACAGTTGCTTTATAAAGTGAGTTTTGGTAGCTGCAGGCAATCTTGTGACAGTTTCAGAAGCCCTGGTTGTCCCACCATCGCTGCTTTGCTCATGCTGTGCCTTAGGCCTGGAATGCCTTTCTCATTCCATTCCTCATCCTTCAGGGGCACATCACAGATCACAAGGCCTTTCTGGTGCTTCTCCCTGGAGGAGCAAACTGAATGAAGAAGGAATGAAAGCAGCAGTGGAAATTCAGACACTCAGTCTTATAATGGGGGCCTTAGGATTGATCAAATGGAATTTCTCCAGTTAACCTGGATGATACCAATAATATTGTGGCTACTTTTATTTTGACATGGAGAAAACTCTCCTCCCATCTAAGCCCCTAAATAAAAATTGAGGGTTGAAATAAATACATAATATTTGAGATGTGAATGCTTATTTTCACAAGGCAAAAGTTGTGACATTGTCAAACCTATATTTTCAAATAGGATGGCAAATTGTTTTATATGGAAATTCTCACTTTAAAGAAATACTGTCTTCAAGACACAGTATGATTGCAGCTATGGGAAAAAATCCCACCAGTGCACAGACAAAATAACAGGAAGGAAATTTACCAAAATGTACACCCTTCTGTACCATTAAAAAAAAACTACGTTCAAAGTATTTTTAATATGATTAGGACTTGTATTATAAAAAAGTTGTTTTAAATAATTCTGCCTTTCTCAAAACAGCGTATATGTCTACTACAAGAGATTCTTGGCACCAGTAACCAGTTATCTTTCTGAGCCGAAGTACAGTAACTTTAGTAAAATAAGGCTCACAGGGTGCTCAGTAAACACTTCGCAACGAGCGAGTTTAATGTGTCAACTGAGGACCATTTCCCAAATACACTGAACACATTAAAAAAGGCAGAGGATGTGACAGTAAGTTTTAGTCACAATAGGTGTATCAATTTGCAATGGATCACACAGACTAACTCAGGGAATGAGGCACTTCTTACATACCTTTGACAGTGATCAGTAAATGTTTAAGCAGCTCTAAGTTTTCTCTGCAGCACTTATTCTTTGACCAAACTGAATTCCTCCTCCAGGAGTGCTGAATGGGTACTTCTGCCTCTCTCTTTAAATTGTGAATCTGGTAAACACATATACACACGTCCATATCTCCTGCCATGATCTTCCTACTCCTTGTCCCACTTTAAAAAAATGGGGTTTTCTCCTCTCTGATTAAAAACATCCTACTGCAGAATTTTTAAAAAATTCAGTAAAATATAAAAAAGGAAATAACAATCATTTACAATGTCACCAATCTTAGATGGCCACAGTTTGTTATGTTATACTTTCTTCCATCTTTTTAAAATGGGTCTATCTGTGTAAATAACATTTTTAATACCATTGAGATAAACTACACCGGTTTTTAAAAAAAAAAATTTTTTTTTTTCTTTGGAGACAGAGTCTTGCTCTGTTGCCCAGGGTAGAGTGCAGTGTCTTCATCATAGTTCACAGCAACCTCAAACTCCTGGACTCAAGCTATCCTCCTGCCTCATCTTCCCAAGTATCTGGGATTATAGGTGCACGCCACCACACTTGGCTAATTTTTCTATTTTTGTTAGAAACATGGTCTCACTCTTGCTCAGGCCGATCTCAAACTCATGGCCTCAGATGATCCTCTCTCCTTGGCCTTCTAAAGTGCTAGGATTGCCAGTGTGAGCCGCTACACCCAGCCTACACTGGTTTCTAAATTTTTCTTTTGTCTTATTTTTAATTGACATGTAATATTGTGCATATTTATGGGTACAGAGTGATATTTCAATACATGCATACATATGTAATGATCAAAGCAGGATAATTAGCATCATCCCAAACATTTATCATTTCTTTGTGTTGGGACTATTCAAAATCTTCTATTCTAGCTATTTGAAAGTATACAATAAATTATTGTTAAGCCTAGTCACCCTATGGCTCTATAGAACACTAGAAGTCATTGCTCCTACCTAGCTATAATTTTGTATCCCGTAACCAACCTCTCCCCATCTCCGCTCCTGCCAACCCTTTCTAGCCTCTAGTAACCACAATTCTACTCTTTACTTCTAGGAGCTCAACTTTTTTAGCTCCGACATATGAGTGAGAACAGCTGTACCATTTTTGTATCCTATTTCCTCCCCACAGTTGACACCGTACCGTGGGTTCCCCTTGTCACTGGAAAATTTGTAAATTTCCATTTTTAATCGGTAGCATTATAATTCACCATTCCAAATACGTCTTGTTTTCCTTCAAGACGCAATGCTCTCTGGGTCCTAATGGGCTGTGCAAACCTTTTTTCATGACTATTTTTCTACAACCTTCCCCAGGGCAGCTCTGTTCCTTCCTCATCCCAGTCTCAACACCAACACTGTCGGTGGATGCCCAGACCGAGCTGGCTTAGATTGAACTAGGTCCCAAGCCTTGACCGAGGTACAAACGGACAGATTCAAACAAAGCTTTGCCTTCCACATCACTCAGGAGTCTTCTCAGCTTAAAAAGGAGGCCACAGAAATAAATCCCTCAGCAAATTTTTTAAAGGCTTAAGCCAGAAGCTCCTTTCCTTAAGCTAAGATGCACCCGGAACAAGGGGAAATTTAAGAGGAGTGGGAGGAGGAGGAGGAGGAGGAAATGGCAGCCCCACCCAACTCAGGGATGGAAGGGAAGGTTCTAGTAGGATGACTGTAAATGCTCAGAGAGGCAATTAGATCTAGAATCTTAATGCTGACTAGTTGAAGGGCCTTGGCTGACAGGAGAAGGAGGGAGATGGATCGGGGTAAGTACTGGGAATTTATTCAACTTTTCTGAGGTGCTAAGTCAAGAGAGGAGAGAAGTTTGGAGAGGTTAGAGGGTGAACAGAAGAGACAGGAGAGCCTAAATTGATGGTTGCTGGTTGATTGTGTAATCTGGCTCCTTCCTCCCATTTCCCCACCTTCGCTTGGACCTTGGGGCAGAAATCATACAGCCATTCATTTTCTTTCCTGAAGCTGTGAACAATCTTTTCTTTAAAATCCTGGGGCTGGAATTGCTTTGAGAAGTCAGGGGAGGCCCACACCCCAGGTGCTCTTGGGTGCTTGGGAGGCATTTCTGTGGCTAACCCTGGAGCTGTGGGAGGACACCTCTCAGCTCCTAGACCTTTCTCTTACCCAGCTTCTCCTCCAGCTCCCAGCTCCCAATTGGGAGTTGCAGCTCCTGTCTCTGAGCTTAGGTCCCTTTTTTGACTGTCCTAGAGCCCCTGCCACTCCTGCTGGGAGTGAGGAAACAGGCTTCCACAGGCTGGGACATCTGGCTGACTTGGGGATTGCTGGAAGAGGGCATTAAACATGGATCATCCATTTCTTAAAATGATATTCTAAACCGTATATCACAGAAGCTATTAGAAATTAGAGATGTGACTGGTTTTTTAGTACCAGCCAGAGTATAATAGAGAAGCCTCAAGAAGTTTGTGTGCTAGATTCCAGGGTATTTTTGTGGTAGATTCTAGGGTATCTTTTTTTCCTCGGTTATCCTTACCTGGAGTAAACCTAAAATGTTACATAATATTTTAAAATAGTATGCTTTAATTAAACAAGTAATACACAAAAATGTATGCTTGTTGTAAACAGTAAAAAATTCATACAGTAGAATTAAAAAAGTCCAAGTTCCCCTTTACATACATAGATACTCCCAACCCTGCTCCTTCCCGAGAAGAAACACCATTAACAATTTGATCAACTGTTTCCAAATAATACTAGAGTATACAAAACCATTTGTTTTATACAAATGAGATTACATAATACATATCATTTGATGACTTGCTTTTTAAAAAAACTTAACCATATATCTTAGAGATCTTTCTGTGTCAGTACATATTGATTTATCAAAAATTTGTAGTAACTATAGTTTTCCATTCTGGGCATATAAGCACAATTTATTTAACAAATTTATTAATTTGTTTAGTTTGTTACTATCCCTTATTTATGGACATTTTGATTGTTTCTAATATTTTGCTCTTATAAACAATGCTGCAATGGATATCTCTGTTGATATAAATTTGTATACATGTGTAAATATTTTTATATGAATGATTTCTAAAAGAAAAACTGTTGGATCAAAGGCAATATCTGCTTTAAGTTTTAATGAATATTAATTGATTTCCTCTAAAAAGTCTGTATGAATTTACACTCTCACCATCTCACCATTAGTATATGAAACAGCCCATTTTCACATATGCTCAACAAAATAGGTTATTGTTATTCTTTTAAATATTTTTGAATGGATCAAAGATGGATTTCATTGTGGGTTTAGTTTGCATTTCCATGATCATAGCAAGACTTCTTCATATTTATAGCAACTTTTATATGTTATGAATATTAAACCTTTCTTACACATGAAGCAAAAAATCTAATGATTTAACCTATGCAAACAACCTGGGAATACTTTTCTCTTGCCAGCAACTATTTGAATTGCTGGGTATTGTGTGCAAACTATCAAACAATATAGTTAATCATGTAGTCACCATCAAATGAAAATAATGTTTCAAGGAAACAACATAGTAGTAAGTGATTAACTAAATAATAACTCGGAGTCTAAGAAAATGCAGAGTAAGAAGACAGATCAGGTGGGTCCTGTAGCTGGTTCTGTCCTGACCTGCTGAGCCACCTTAGGGCTTTCACCCTCTTAGTCATCTTAGGATGAGGAGGTTGAGTTGGAGCTGTGGTTTTCGTTTTGTTCTTTGGACCCCTAGGGCTCTACAGAGAAGCCTGGGGATAGGCAGAACCCCTGCCTCATTCTTCCACCAGAGCAGCTCCTCTTAGGTTTGTTTATTATGCTTTGATTTGAAGAAAGCTTAATATTCACTGACTTGGAAAAAAAAGCTGGAAAACCTCCAGACTAGCACCACCAGCCAGAGGCTAAGAGCTGGGTTCTAGAGTCAAACTGTCTAGGTTTAAATGCCAATTTTGCCACTTACTAGCTAGGTGACACTGGGCAAGTTACTTAACCTCAGTGATCATCTTTCTACACATCCGGAACATGGGGTTGATAAAATCTCATTGCGTAGTTATAGGGATTGAAGGAGATAATGTACATAAAGCCAGGAGCTTAATAACAGTTAGTACATATTAGCTAGATATAAAACTCTTGTTGCAGGGCTAAGATATTCCCATGTTCTGAAATGGTTGGGGAGGATTTCATGGAGGAGGTGGATGCTGAGTTTTGCTTGAAGAACAGGTACAATGGAGACACAAAGAGATTGAGGAAGGGGCAGGGGCCATCCAGAGGTGGAGCTGGGCATGCTCTATTTGAAGGCCACCATACAAGTGACACAGAGTTTATGGGCTATTCGGAGATAAGATTGGATGGATATGCTGGCTATGCTTGAATATGGATATGAATAATGCTTGGCTAAGCATTATGGGCTATTGAGAGATAAGATTGGATGGATATGTTGGGACCGCACTTTGAATGCTTGGCTAAGGAATTTGGACTTGAATTTTTAAGTAAGAAGACATTTTTATTCTTACACGCTTAAAGAGGCACAGAATACTGCAGTTAATCTCATTTTACAGGAATCTCGTCATATGCTCTCACACAGATTGTACCTTTTCACATTTTTTAAAAGAGAAAAAATGAAAAAGAATGAAATATTTGTGAAAGTCCCCAAATCGACAGCAATAACGAGAAGTGGAAAAAGAAAAGAAGCTGGAATAAATGCAGGAACAAAGGCAGGAAAAGGGAAGGAGCTGAGTCCATCTGCCATTTGGCAGCAGGTGCCAATCCTCTCTGCCTGCTGCTGGGGAATATCTCACCCTTTGCTGTCTCCACCTGGTGTTTTCCACCCTTCGCCCCCCGCCCGACTGCCTAAGACCTTATGGCAGACCTCACTCCTTTAACTTACCCTGTCTGCATCCACACTAGCTGGGGCCTTAGGAAGCCCAGCAATTCAAGCAATTTCAACAAGTAAAATTTATTAGCCTGTCACATGCCCAGGGATGCTGGTCCCTTGCACAAGTAGGTGGTCCCTTTTTTCCTCTTACCAACATCTGTGTTTATGTCCTCATCTCCTCGTTAGCCTTTGGCCCAGATCATTTCGACAGAGCTTCCACTGCCCTTCCCACCCTTGTCTTTTTTCCCTGCGGTCTGGGCTAAATACCACAGCCGGATTAATCCTGAAGTACAGCTTTGATCCTGCCACTCCTGCTCAAAAACCTGCCTTTAATCAAATTAACACATTCCCCTAAATACAAAAAGAATACACGATCAAAGCAAAAGCTTGGAAAACACCAAAAAACTTAAAAACTTCCCCTAATTTCACCACCTAAAGATAATCTGTAACCTACTGATTTTTAGTCTTTTTTATTTTTCTTTTCACTATCTCATGGATTATCTCCCCATATTCTTTGTTCTTTTTTGTTGTTGCTGTTGGCGTCCTCTTTGTTGGCTACATCAGATGACGGGAATAAAGTTGATGTAGCCAACTCTTATTGTAGGACATTGGGTTACCTTGAAATCCTTATGTGTCCATTTTTGCACACAAATGATGATTTTCTTAGAAAAAATTCCTACAAGTATTTGTATTTTCAGATTTTCTTATATTTTGTGATAAACACTGGTAAATTGCCCTTAGAAAGATGTTAACATTTTATCCTCCCATCAGGGGTAGATCTACCCATTACTACTGAACAAAGCAGCAGCATCTTGGCCTGGGGTCAAGCCCCTCCTCGTCCTGGCCCTGTTGCCCTCACAGGCTTTGCCCCCAGTTCCCCTACAGCCCCACTGCCCTCCGGCTGGGCTACTCTCCTGGGACTTCATGCACACGTGCATTGATCCATCCAGCAAACATCGCCACCAGGGAAGGCAGGAGACTGTGAAGGTTCAGGGGCAGGCACTGGAGCCAGCCTACCTGGGTTTAACTCCCAGCTTTGCCCAGCACCTTCCTGCATGTCAGGAACAGTATTTACACCCCCATTTCAGAGTGGTTGTGAGAACATAAATGATTTCAGAGATGTAAAATGCTCTAAATGGTGCCTGGAATATAGTAAGTATTCCATGAACTTTAGCCATTGTTATCTGCAATTAGGTACCATGCTCCATGCTAGGCATGGGGGATCCATGCTAGGGAAGATGGCCAAGGTCTCTGCTTTTGTGGAACTAATTCTAGATACTAAGTGCTCTGCAGAAAATAAAGAGGGTGTTGTGACAGCAAGTGATCAGGGGGCAGGAGGTAGAGCATCATATTCAGTGGGCAAAGAAAGCCCCTGTGCAGTGGTTACCTCTGAGCCAAGACCTGAGTGGAGAGATGGAACCAGGCATGAAAGCATGGCTGTGTCAGGGTTGGTCTCTCACAGGACAGGAGCTTCGCAACTCATCGCAGACAGATGACTGTTTTTAGTGTCTCCTTTTTTTTTAAGGGCTGATAATACATTGGGATATATTTTGATCGTTTTATACCTTTGTCTTTGTAGTAGTCAAATAAGCGCCAGGAGTCTTGTGGCTGGGGCTTACCTCTCTTCTTAACTCGTGTCATTAACTCAGTGGGACGATGGCCAAGTCAAGAAGGCCGTGTGGGTGCTGACATGTTTTTACTAATTTATTCTGCTTGATTTCCTGCTTTGTGGAACCTCTTCCTGATCCTCTTGGCTTTCCTTTCCTGCTCCCTTAAAAGCCCTTCCTTTTGTTGTTTTAAGTCATTGTCTCCTTGACATGAAAAGCACTTCGGTGAACCAAATGCATAATTATATTGAGTGGAATGAAAAAGGAAACCTGAGTGTCCCATGGAGAATGAGTTTCTCCATGCACTGCAACCTTGGGCATCTAGAGAGGAGGACATCTTCCTGCTTCCTCTTCTCCTTTCTTCCCCAAATGAGAGAAGCCTGGGTAAAGGGAAAATAGGGTTGGCTGCCTTAGGAACTATGCTTTGAGCTGTGAACCACAGCTGGGAAAAGGCTGCTCTGCTGTGGCCTCTTCCGTCCTGTGGAGGGAGGAAGGGCTCCTGTGTGCTCTTTACTGCCTCTTTTGGGTCTATGACCTTTCAGGGTGGGAAGGCCACCAGAGTTATGCATGGGACGGAGAGGCTTTCTGTGAAGGCTCAGTGGTCCTGGTATGAAAATTTCAGGCTCTTCAGAAACAAATAAGATGCAACCAGTTTCCAACAGGATCTAGGCCAGCTGCTTTCAAACTTTGACCATGACCCACGATTTACATCATGACCCAGCTACACATAAAATTATCTTTGTTCTTCCTCTGCATGATGCATTGTGATATTTTCCATTCTATTCTATTTTTCTTAGTATTTGCCACCTATCTCTAAATTGATTCCACAGACTACCGAATGGGTTAGATCTGAAGTTTAAAAAATGCTGTTAAATAACTCAAAGGCATTTTAGATCTTTTCTGAATTTTCTGGTTCCAATAACATATCTATTTAAGTACCCAAATTACATCAAGAGGCTTAAAAACTTTTTACCATTTGATCCGGTAATTTACCTTTCATGAATCTACCCCAGGAAAGATTGTTATTAGGAGGGGGATCAAGGGGCCATCGGGCACAGTCTGTTTTCAGCCAGACATTTGATAAATTTATGGGAAAGATGAAAATATGAAAGCTGAATTTGATTTTAGACTGTGAAGGAAATTCAAAAATACCTAATTCAACTTCTTAATTCAAAGAATTAGATGTAGTCACAGCTGTTGAACAGCTACACCCAAAGAGTATTTCTTAACAGCTCAGTGTAAACCTGGAGGAAAGCTCTTGCTCCACTGGCCTCCAACTTAAGCCTTGATGCTTAGAACCATCTTATTATCAATTACTCGGATGAAGACATGGAAGACAGTTTAGCCAGTCTACAGACAGCAAGGTAAAGCATTTGGGTCAAAGAATTAAGATCCAGACAGGTAGGAAAGATGCAAAAACATAAATAACTTATGTGGCCATTCAAAATGCAAATGGTACAAAACCAGGACAGGAGCAAACATGAGGTTCTCCTCTGGGGTGCTGTTTAGCAGTTTTCCTGGCCTTTACCCAGTAGATGTCAGGACCAGCCTCTTCCCCAAGTCAAAAAAGGTTTCCAGACATTGCTCAATGTCCTTCTGGGGACAAATTTTCCCTGTTGAGAACCACTGAGATAAACTGATGTACTACTAGGCAAAAGACCTAATGGATTTTTGTTGACAGTAGATGTGATATAAACATTGCCAGCAAAAGTAGCAAAGCAATGCAATCTGAGGTGGCATTAATACTACTGTTAATACTAACTGATCATTACTGAGTGCTTACTCTGAACCTGGCACAATGCCAAGGCCTTTATATGTGTACCCTCATCACTTAATGCCCCACAAACCTTATGCGGTAGCAGTGCAATTGTCTCCATTTTTCAGAAGAGGACACTAATGTCTAGGGACGTTAAGTAACTAGCTCGAGGTCTCACAGGCAAGGTGGTCACTCCAGAGCCTGCACACTTGCCCACTGTGCCATGAGAGTTTTATAACCATCCACTAGGTGTACACATACGGTGGCGCCCCATGAAGCAGCCAATGCCCTCCTCACAGACCTGGAACATGGCTGAGAAGCAAGAAATAACTTACAAGCAACTATCCTAAAGCAGGACTTGCCCTGTAGCGGAGGTCCCAGCCTCTAGTCAGCTCGTTGTCATAATTAATGTAAAATTCTGGTATGTTTATTCTTATATCAGCAGCATAATAGAGTGACTCTTAGAAGGATATCAACAAAAGTGGTTAAGAGCATGTGGTGGCACTTTAAGGGTTAAATTTCAGTTATCTGGAATCATTTTGCTTTTGGGGACCTGAATCCTTGAGCTCTGTGGCTCCAGGTGCAGAAGACACCAGGATCAACTTTCCCCTCCCCAGCCAGAACCTGCTGAATTGCCCCCTGAGGCTGAGGCATGAAATGAGGGGGCAGGGTGGCAGAAGGCCTAAAAACTGGACAGGAATCTTACCTAAGTCAGGGCCAGGTGGCACAGAAATGACTGAGAAGTGTCAGGGGACACATGAGCATAGGGAGTGGCAGCTGGGCAGTGACCTGTCCCCTTCCCTTCCCTAGTGGCCACCTTGGAGCTCAGGTCTGTGGACCTGCAGAGTCCCAGGAACAACAAGGAGCACCACACGCAGGAGATGGGCCTGAAGCGGCTCATCCTGCGCCGCGGCCAGCTCTTCACCCTGCAGCTGGGCTTCAACAGACCCTTCCAGCCCCAGACTGACACCATCAGCTTCGTGGCTGAGACTGGTGAGTTCACCCTGCCCCAAGGCCCTGCAAGTTCCCTCAAAATGGGAGTGTTAGCAAAGTCCACCTGCAGGGCCCCTGCCTCTCCCTCTGAGACACCCTCCCCTCTGTTCTCCTGGGAGCACCCAGGACCCTCATGCTCAGGACCCTGTAGTGCTGTTAAGGGAAGATCTGGCCAAGTCAGCACACAGAAGTAGTGGCAATAACAGCCAACTTTTAAATACACAACAAGCACTGTGCTAAAACTGCACATACGTTATCTCATTTAATCCCCATGACAAGACTTTCAGGTGGGTACTGTTACAATCCCCATTTTATAGCTAAAAAAACTAAGGCCCAGAGATGTTAGTTTGTTCAAGGACACCCAATGGCAGTAAAAAGGCAAAAGGATTAGCAAGTAGTGGGAGATGGGAGGGTCCTTTCAGGCCCCCTGGGATCATATACCACATAGATTTTTGAGCCTCACTTTGGGATCATTCTCTCCTACACAGGACCTGAGCCCTCAGAGCTGCTGGGGACCCAGGCCACATTCTTACTCACCCAGACCCAGCATGGGAATGTCTGGAGTGCTTCTGACTTCACCATTGACTCCAACTCTCTCCAAGTCTCCCTTTTCACACCAGCCAATGCAGTCATTGGCCCTTACACTCTGAAGATAGAGATTTCTCAGGGCCAAGGTCACGGTGTAACTTACCCTCTGGGGACTTTCATCCTGCTTTTTAACCCTTGGAGTGCAGGTAGGACTTGCTCACAAGTTGTAATGCTGACCTGATCCATTGGGAAGGCTCCGTGAGGTTCCTTGGGGAAAACCCAGAAGATAAATCGCTGCATGTAATAAATGTATTACCATGTGCTCTCACTAAGAATCATCTTTACAAAGAATTTTAACACTATGATGAAAATATTCATGGTGTGACATTAAGTGAAATAGCTCAGGAAGTAGAACATGGTGATCCTAACTGTGTTAAATATATGTACATAGAAAGAGAGCGGCCAGAACACACAATGTAATGGTGGGTGTCCTGAGTAGTGGGAAGGAGTGATTTTCATTTTCTTCCTTCTGTCCATCCATATTTTTTGAATCTCTACAATAAGCTTGTCACTTTTACAATCAGGAAAAGATAATCTTTTTTTGAGACAGTGTCTCACTTTGTCACCCGGGCTAGAGTGCAGTGGCATCATCATAGCACATTGCAACCTCAAACTCCTGGGCTTGAGCAATCCTCCTGCCTCAGCCTCCCAAGTAGCTGGGACTACAGGCACATGCCACTACACCTGGCTAATATTTCTATTTTTTGTAGACATGGGGTCTCGCTCTTGCTCAGGCTGGTCTCTAACTTCTGGCCTCCTAGAGTGCTGGGATTACAGGTGTGAGCCACTGCACCCAGCCAAGATAATCATTTCTTAAAGTATAGATTATATTGCTGGCCTCTAGAAAAGCACATATTAGACTTTTAAGGGGGTCCAGTCTTAATTTCTGTTGCCATCAACCCACTGACTGCTCCTCCTGTCTTCCAGAAAGATACTGTCATTACTGGTTTTTAATTTTATTACTCTATTTTCTGGTTGGGGTTTTTCCCCATGCACTACTCTTAACTGCTCAGAGGACGATGTCTACCTGCCAAGTGAAATACTGCTGCAGGAGTATATCATGAGGGATTATGGCTTTGTCTACAAGGGTCATGAAAGATTCATCACCTCCTGGCCCTGGAACTTCGGGCAGGTAACACTGTCACCTGGATGTGGGCCTGGGGTGGGCTCGTTAAGGCTGGTCCAAGACAACTCTGTTGGATCATGAAGGGCTGCTGACAGGGGCCGGGTGTGAAGTGCTGGGCCAACTTTCCTTCCAGTGAGAGGGGGGAGGAAGGATGGGGAGAGGCCTTTCCTCTTTAGTTTTTAATATTTTATTATGAAAAGCTTAAAGCATAATAAAAGTAAACAGGCTGCTGTAATGAATCTCCATGGACCCATCTCTCAGCTTCAATAGTGATCAGTTTATGGTGAGTCTTATTTCCTCTACCCCAGGGATTTGTAAACCATAGCCCATGGGCCAGATGGGGCCTACTATCTGCTTTTGTATGGCCCACAAGCTAAGGATAGTTTTCACATTTTAAAATAGTTGAAAAGGAATTATGAAAGAACCGTATTTTGTGACATGTGAAAATTATATGAAATTTAAATTGTGGTGTCCATAAATAACATTTAATGGAACACAGCCATGTTCATTTGTTTAGAAGTGTCTGTGGCTGCTTTCATGCTACAACAGCAGAACTGAGCTGTTGAGACAGAGACCCTGTGGTCTGCAAGGGCTAAAATATTTATTCTCTGGTCCTTGGCGAAAAAGCTTGCCCATACCTGGTCTATACTCCTCCGTCCCCCTACCTCACCACTGGCTTTTTGGGAAGCAAATTACATATCATTTAATGCAGTAATACTTCAGAACATAGCTCTGAAAGATAACTCTTTCTGAAGAACTTAACCACAATACATGATCATAACTGGAAAACAATGAACAGTGATCCCTTAATAACATCAAACATCCAGTCCATGTACAGAGGAGGACTTTGGCTCCGGGCAACCTTTCCACTATCAGTCATGGCAGGTGTAGTTTCTCTTTCCCCCACTGCCATCTCAGTCCTGTCCCCAAACTCCAGGAGGGAACAGTTGGGGGAAGCGGGGAGCCTCGCTGAGGAAGATCACATTTTCTCCATTCTCCAACTGTGGCAACTTGTGACATTTTTTAAGACAGAGATGAATACCCGTGCATTTGGCAGCCAAAAGGGCTGTGCACATGTCATGAACATGTGCTGTAAATGTGTGTCAGGAGCCTACCCTGCCCTCTCCAGGGCCCACAGCGTCTACTCTGAGCCCCTCTACCTAATCTTGAGACTCTCCACCATCTTTTTTTTTTTTTTTTTGAGACAGAGTCTCACTCTCTCGCCTGGGCTAGAGTGCCGTGGCATTAGCCCAGCTCACAGCAACCTCAAACTCCTGGGCTCAAGCAATCCTCCTGCCTCAGCCTCCCGAGTAGCTGGGACTACAGGCATGCGCCACCATGCCTGGCTAATTTTTTCTATTTTTAGTAGAGACGGGGTCTCGCTCTTGCTCAGGCTGGTTTCGAACTCCTGAGCTCAAGCAATCCTCCCACCTTGGCCTCCCAGAGTGCTAGGATTACAGGCCTGAGTCACCACACCCGGCCACCACCGTCTTTTCTCTCTCCTCAAATGCCTGGCCCCACACCTAGCCCTATACTTATCTGATCTTTTTCTGTCCCCACAAGTCCTCCATATAGGAGATTAAGTCCTTGGTACTCACCGTGCTCAAAGGCCTCAGGTAAATGTCCCCACTCTCCTCTCTTCCTGTCTGTCCCATCCTTCACAGTCCCTTGGCTCCAAAGCCTTCTCTGATCTCTTCAGCCAACAGGGATCTCCCACTCTCTGAATTCTGTCTGTATTTTCCATCAGAGCCACATGGTTTAGTTGTCCAGAATTCTGAATCTAACACATTCCCAAGTGGATTTATAAGCTCTTTGAAGGCAGGACCTTGTCTTATATTTAGCCCCTCCTCCACCTCCCCACATACACATCATCCCTAAAAGTCTATTAGTGACTTGAAATTTCAGAATTCTAGACATTTTTGCTCTTCTCTTTTATCTCTCTTGAAATCATTTGGAAGTTTGAAGAGGACATCATAGATATCTGCTTTGAGATCTTGAACAAGAGCCTGTACTACCTAGAGAACCCATCCAAAGACTATTCGCAGCGGAACGACGTGGTATATGTGTGCAGGGTGGTGAGCGCTATGGTGAGGACGGAAGCTCCCTGCCCTGAGAACAGTCTGTGCTTCCCAGGCACTGTGGGAACCCACCTGTCTGTCCTTTGCAGATCAACAGCAACGACGACAGTGGCGTGCTGCAGGGGAACTGGGGCGAGGACTACTCCCGAGGGGTGAGCCCGCTGGAGTGGAATGGCAGCGTGGCCATCCTGCGGCAGTGGTCGGCCAGGGGCGGGCAGCCCGTGAAGTACGGGCAGTGCTGGGTCTTTGCATCTGTTATGTGCACCGGTGAGTGAAGACACTCACAAGTCCTTATGATAACCCTTTGAGGTCAGGCTGTGATGGTCTCCATTCAGATAAGTTAACCGTGGCTGGCCCATGGCCCCATAGCTAGGGACTGGTGGGCCCCTGCGCTCCTAGCCAGCTCATTGTGCAGTCTCCAGGAATCCTGCACGTTTACATTTACTGATGGAGAGTCAACCTGTTATAAGGGTCGCCCGGATAGAGGAGCTTGTGGTCCTAAAGCAGAGGCCAAACAGCTTCTTTCTGCCACCTGCTCAGGCTTCTCAGCTCAAGGTGAGCCTGGAGGCAGGTGCGAGCAGATGGTCTGAGACACCCTGACCTCCCAAATGCTTCTCTGAGATTCTTGACAAGTTATAAGTAGAGATGTGACACTTTGCTAACTGCCCTTAAGAAGCATGAATGTTTTATGCATTATCAGTTATTTACAGTTCAGAGAAAAGTTGTTGATCTGTGAAAATGAGGGCAAGAGGGAGAGTACTGAGGTACCTGCCTGTCTCCCTTTGCAAGGCCAGAACGCCTCACACAGGGTGCCTGTCACACTATGGAGGAGGATAAACTTTTGCTGAACTAACAGGTTGACTCTGAGTTGGAGAAGGAGGGAGCACAGAATGGGGAGGACAGAGACAGGCACCAAAGACAAAGTTCTAGACTTTTCTGAGAGGGGCCACATAACCTGGCAGTTATGTATAGGTGCTGCAGACAGAGAAGAGGTTTAAATCTGAGCATTGCAATCAAGTGACCTCACTTTGCTCATTTGTGAAATCGGGCTGAGACTACTCTGGCCCTTAGTTTTCCCTATTTTGCCTTGGGCTGGGAAGTCCCCAGACAGTGGCCAGGTAGGTGTTATGGAGGAGGCCTGGGATGAGTGGGAGGATGAGGTCCATGACCTTGCTCCACCTCCTCGCTCCCAGGCCCTTGAGTTCTGGGGCCACTGAGCCCTGGGAAATTGGCTCCAGGCAAGCTGCCTATGGCCACTTGCAGCCCAGGTCCAGCTTCTGCACCTACTAAAGATTTGTGATGAGCCCAGGAGCTGAGCTGAGTGGACAGGTGACTGCAGGAAGGTGGCCCTCTTGGGAGCTATTCAGTGAATCAAAAGATTGGTTACTCTCAATAGTCCTTTTGCTTTTCAAAGCATTGTAATCCTCCCAGCAGCCTCAGTGGGGGCTGCCTGTTCTTCCTGGGAAGGAGATGGGTGAAATAAACCTCTCTTTGAACTCCCTGCCGCACTGGCAGAAGTGGGAACCTAAGTACCCAAGGTCATACTTGGCTCTTGGCTTAATTTCATCTGGCTCTGGGCACGGAGGTGTTGGGGAGGGGGGCAGTTATGTCTGCTTTGTGGGACTAGCTCTGTGAAATCTTAACTCAGCTTTGAAAAGCCTTAGTAGCACTATCCTAAAAAGCCACAAGGGGGAGCTGCTGCCTTATTAAAGATGATCGCTGCCACTGGTATGTGGTTTCCCCTTGTCTCTGATAATGTCTTCCTCTACAGTCTCTAGAAGTCGATCCTACCCTTCTATCAATTCTCTAATTTCTTTCTTGCTTCCCCCCCAACTCTTGTCTTTAAATAGAATTACAGATCCACAATTTCAGAACTGAAAATCATCTGGTCCCATTCCTCATTTTGTTATACACAAAGAAACTAAGGACCAGAGAAGTTACGCCACTTACCTCAAGACACACAGCTTCTCATTTGAAACTGGCCACAGCATAGGGCTAAAGTTTTTAAAATTTTCTTTCTAATTATCAAAATTTTTCAGTTCTCTGTTTTTAACTTGGAAAGCTGCTGCCAAGTGGGAAAAGCCCTAAATGATAAATTGAGTTGTTAACTGTTGTTTTAAATGATCCTCAAATTACTTCTTTCTCCTTGGGGGATGGAGACCATTGATGGGGCACATGGGCAGCAGGGTTTTGGGTTCAGGTGCAGTGCTCTGGGAATAAAGAAGTTACAGGTGTAAATCTGCAAGAATCTTGGCTTCTTTCTCTACCTTAAGTTAGAAATTATGCATGGAAAACCAATAATTCTGCTTGAGATGAACTCAGTGATTCTCTGTTCTTTTTTTCTCTTTAGTAATGAGATGCTTAGGTGTTCCAACTCGTGTCATTTCCAACTTCCGTTCTGCACACAATGTGGATAGGAACTTGACCATCGACACCTACTATGACCAAAATGCAGAGATGCTGCCAACTCAGAAACAAGACAAAATATGGTGAGGGGTTTTGTCTTGAACAGATCTATCTATCCCAGACAGGGCAGGAAAACTTTGACCTGGATCTCTCTGGCTGTTGAAGCAATATTGCCCTGTGCGTAGCTGCTGACGCTTGGAGGATAATGCCCAACCCAGTAGGTGGTTCTGGCTAATTAGATCATCAAGTCAAATTCCCTTCAGAGGTAGAAGACAATGTCATAACATTCTGAAGCCTTGACCAGTAATTTGCTGTGTGTCTTCTGAACACTGACCTCAAAAATCTTTACTCATCTTACTGTTCCTTCTCTGAGTCTTTCTGTTTGTACCAATCTGTTTCCCTGTCTGGGCCAGGGCTGGGCCTTGCTGCCTCCGTAGTCCTCCTCTAGTCACTGGTGCCTTCTCCCTCCCCCGCCTCACTCCCTCTCTCCATGCCTCTGTATGTGTGTGCATCTCCGCTCTCTTTCCCTGGTTCCTTTCTCCTTCTCTGCTCTACCCCAAATCCAAATCTGGTTTCCTGTTTTTCCTCGTCCAGCTGGTTTCCAGGTGAGACTCTTTGAGTTGCATGAGAATTAGCCGGTGTCCTTGGAGCCCCCCCCGTCCTTGTTCTGAGCTTCAGTGTCCTTGTCTGTAAGAGAAAGATAGTGTCTACTTCACAGGGTTGTTAGCGCAAAATGAGAGAAAGGCAGGTGAGCAGGGGTTTTCAACCTCGGATCCACAGATATACTCCTAGAGGGCTGACTCATCTCTGATTCAAGAAGCAGTGGTAGATGTAAGAAGGATATAGCACCCATGTAGAATTCTGCCTGGGAATGTACAGCCTGAATCTAATCATGAGGACACATCACACAAGCATCAAAGGGGCCCTCACTGGTATAAATACATACATACATACTGTTTTAAATGTCAGTGTAACAAAATGAAGAAAGGCTGAGGAACTGTTCCAAGATCAAAGGAGACTAAAGATACTGAACAACTAAATGCAGTGTGTGATCCTAGACTGAATCCTGTACTGGGTGGGACAAGAATGCTATAAAGGACACTATTAGGTCAACTGGCGAGATTGAAATACAGACAGTAAATAGATAAAAGTATTATATCAATATTAAATCTGCTAATGATGATTAACTGTGCAGTAGTTATGTGAGAGAAGATCCTTATTCTTAGGAAATACACACTGAAGTATATGTATATGTCCATATATCCATATTGAGAGAAAGTAAATGAGGCAAAACGTTGACAATAGATGAATTGTGTATATTCTTTGTACTATTCTTGCAACCTTAAGCTTGAAATTACTTCCTAATAAAAAGTAAAAAAAAAGAAACAATTCTGTAAATCCCTCTGTGTGGTGTCTGGCACCTGGCAAAACCTCAGCTAATGTGAAGCCTTGCCTCCTTACTCCCTTCTGCAGGAACTTCCACGTCTGGAATGAGTGCTGGATGATCCGGAAAGATCTCCCGCCAGGATACAATGGGTGGCAGGTTCTGGACCCCACTCCCCAGCAGACCAGCAGCGGTGAGTGTGGGCCACTGTGGCAGGGCGCGGACTCCGTGGGGAGGCCTATAGGGTGACTTACCATGTGAGCAGTAGGCCAGAGAGGAGCGGTGTCTTCCCACTTCAGTCCCTTCTGGAAGCCGTAGCAGAACAGCTTTGGATCAGGACTCTAACCCTGCCATCGACAGCGGGGTCAACTGGATAAGTCACGGGCCCTCGGTTGTTTCCTCACCTGTAAAGTGGGGAAGATGATAATTGCCACTCCACAGGGCGGCTGTGAGGGTTAGATGAATGAATGGGAACAAAAGTGCTTGGTAGACTGGAGGGCACCCCGCAGGTGAGAGTCAGCGGTGTCACTGTCCATGCCATTGCCCTACCTCCCCTTGCCACGACCAGCTGCCCCTGGCCCCCATGTCCCCAGCCATCTTCCAACTCCCGTTGCCTCCCCAGGGCTGTTCTGCTGCGGCCCTGCCTCTGTGAAGGCCATCAGGGAAGGGGAGGTCCACCTGGCCTATGACACCCCTTTTGTGTACGCGGAGGTGAATGCCGACGAAGTCATTTGGCTCTTCAGGAATAGCCAGGCTCAGGAAGTCCTGGTGCACAACACCAGCTCCATCGGGAAGAAGATCAGCACCAAGATGGTGGGGTCAGACCAGCGCCAGGACATCACCAGCTCCTACAAGTATCCAGAAGGTGCCTGGACGCTGGGGATTTGGGAGGGGGTTGGTATAACCTCCTCTGGGCCAGCTGGGGTGGCTCCAGGTCAAAACCATCACCATCTAATCACCTCGTCCTCACGGCAAACTCCCAGGGGTCTTTCCTGGACCCTGGGTATATAGCCATAAGGTAGGGTTACCAGACTTAGCAGATAAAATTCAGAGTGCCAGTGAAATTTGATTCCAGGTAAACAAATATATTTTATTAGTATACGAATGTCCCAAATGTTGCATGCCATACTTACGCTAGAAAGTATTCAAAAATTCAAATTTAACTGGGTATGATTTTTAATATAAGTATGTTCCAAATATTGCATGCAACATACTAAACTAAAAATTATTCATTGTTTATCTGAAATTAAATTTAATTGGATGTACTGTGTTTTATCTGGTAACTCTATCCCAGGGTCACATGCCATATCCCCATGTCCATGGTTGTAGGGGCAGCAGCAAGGGGAGAGGTGGGTGCTCAGGAGGGATGAGCCCCGGGCATCCCCATGGAGAGTGCTTGGTGGCTTCGGCCGCCTGAGTAGCAAGCAAGGCTCTGCTGTGTTCTAGCTGTGGAAGCCTGGACACAGCCTGCCATCCCTGTGCCTCCATTTCCTCACCTGCAAAATGGGATAACAGTACCTCAGAGGGCTGTTGTGGGGGTTAAATGAGTTGATGCGCAGAAAGGACTGGGCGCAGTGCCTCTGGCATGTAGTAGAAAAGTCCACAGTGGGGCGTAAGTGTGAGTTAAGCCTCAATATTGAGTTGCCCCCAAGGGCAAGAGATGAAGCTCTGTTTAAAAGGTCCAAACATATATTTTAGAATAAGGATGAGGATGCTGGAATTGGGGAGAGAAGCCTCTGGCTTCTATGATGATGACAGTGATGATGGTGGCAATATTAATGACAAAGAACACTGCTGAGTGCCTTCCTTCAGCAACTCCCTTAACCTAACTTTCCTTGGCAACTGTATGAGGGAAGCAGATATCATCCCTGGGTTATAGATGACGTGACTAAGCACTGAAATTGTGATAGGGGGAGGATTTGAACCTAGACCTGAGCAGCGCCACCAATGCCTGTGTTCTCAGCCAGGATACTGCACCCCTCCCTATGCTGTGCCCCCTCCCTATGCTGCGCCCCCTCACTGTGCTGTGCCCCCTCACTGTGCTGTGCTCTCTCACTGTGCTGTGCTCCCTCCCTGCACTGCTATTCCTATGGCTTCAGGATGGGGCTGAGAGTTGCTGAGTGGCTTGTTCCCTCAAGAATGTCTTTGGTCCTCTCCACTCTTCACCACTGCGGCCTTCCTGTCTCTCCTTTCCATCAGGATCCTCTGAGGAGCGATCTGTATTCATGAAGGCTTCCAGGAAAATGCTGGGCCCAAATAGAACCTCTTCATCCTTCCTGGATCTCTTGGGATCTGGGGGTTTTGAGGGTCATCCAGTGCGGCTGCAGCTTCACCTGGCCAGGACGCCTGAGTGGGGCCAGGACGTGCTGCTGATGCTGCGTGTCCAGAGGGTATCACACAGAGCCCACCTTCAGGGGCCCATCCGACTGGTGGTGCGCTTCTGTGCCCAGGCCCTGCTGCACGGGGGTGGCACCCGGGAGCCCCTGTGGAGGCACATGATGCAACTGAACCTGGACTTTGGGAAGGGTGAGTATGAGGCAGGCCTGAGAAGGCACCTCCTTGGGGGGAGCTTTGGGCCGTGAACAAAGCTGGGATGGCCCAGCCGGATCACGCAGAGACCCACCCCCCAACACATACACATTTCGGGCAGTGAAGCTGCCAACTGCTGTACTTCTGATGCCACCTACCACGTGAGACACAGTAGTGAGCCCTGGGGCACTCTGTGTAGGGTAAGCACACTGTCTGTCTGTCTGTCTCTCACATACACACAAATACTTTCACACACATAGATTCACACATGTATTATCTCTCATGTGAAAACTCTCCTTTTTCCTCTCTCACACATACACATTCTCTCCCTCTCTCTCTGACCCATTCCCTAGACTCAAGATGTTTTTCATCTGTGCTTAGAGACACAGTGGCCACTCCTGCTGCCCTACAACAATTACAGAAACAAGCTAACAGATGAAAAGCTGATCCGTGTGTCTGGCATCGCTGAGTTTGAAGAGACAGGGAGGTCCATGCTGGTCCTAAAAGATATCTCCCTGGAACCTCCCCACTTATCTATTGAGGTAGGCGTCTGGGCAGAGGCGGGGCCCCGGGGCTGTCTGACTCACCCAACCCAGGGGCTGGGTGTGCAGCAGCAAACAAAACGCTGTCCCTGCCTCAGACACACAAAATCGATGATACAGTGCAGTGCGGCGTGGTCTCCTGTGTTCTGCACAAAGTGCAGGGTGGGGCATGGAGGCTTCTCAGAGGAAGTGACATTTTGTGGCAATGCATAGGAAGGCACCGAATAGAGAAATGAGATAGACGTGAAGGCATTTTAAGTAAGGAAATAGCTTTGCAAAGGCAAAGAGACAAGAAAGGTAGTGACCAGGAGATGGAATAGAGCAGACAGATTGGAGAGAGAACATGAGGTCAAATTCTAAAGGTGACTGCTGATAAGATGGGGGTGACAAGAAAGAAGGAAACAAAGGAAAGTGAGCTCAGATTTTGAGTTCAGATGCACGAGTGGCTGGTGTGGCCATTACATAAGACAGGAATTTCGGGTGGAAGAGAGGTACATGGAGGAAGGCTTGTTTGTTCCCCATCTCCTATTACCAGGGGTTTCCTTCCCTGAAGCCTCAGCTCCCCCGCTTTCCCTCCCACTACGAAAGACTTGCCCACTACCTTCGCCAACAGCATGCCCCATCTCCACCCCTAATGAGAACTGGGCAGCTCTGTTATCATAAATCAGCTGGCCCACACTGTGGTTTCCACCTGGGCACGCTGTCAGGTTGTCGAGCCAGCTGCTGCCAGGCATCCTCCATGGTGGGGCACGCAGTGGGCAGAATTGCAAGTGCAGACACACTCACCCGAAGCAGAGCCCTGGGATCCAGGTGCCAAGTAGCTTGTTAATTGGTCCCTGTCACTAAAGGACCTATGGATGATTGTGTGACTATGCTGGCTTCCACAGTTATTATTATCTTTTCTTTTTTTAAATTTCAAAATATTAAAGGGGTACAAGTGTTTTTGTTACATGGATGAATTGTATAATGCTGAAGTCAGGGCTTTTGGTGTGCCCGTCACCAGAGTAGTGTACATTGTACCCAACAGGTAAGTTTTTATCCCTCACCCCCTCTCCCCCTCCCCACTTCTTGGTTTCCGATGTCCTTTACACCACTTTATGACCATGTGTACCCATTATTTAGTTCCCACTTATTAATGAGAACACGTGGTGTTTGTTTTTCCATTTATGAGATACTTAGGATAATGGTCTCCAGTTGCATCCAACTTGCTGCAAAAGACATTGTTTCATTCCTTTTTATGACTGAGTAGTATTCCATGGTATTTATATACCATATTTTCTTTATCTACTCATCAATTGATGGGCATTTAGGTTGATGCCACATTTTTGCAATTGTGAATTGTGCTGTAATAAACATTTGGGTACAAGTGTCTTTTTGATAAAATGACTTCTTTTCCTTTGGGTAGATACCCAGTAGGAAGATTGCTGGATCAAATGGTAGTTCTACTTTTAGTTCTTTGAAGAATCTCCATACTGTTTTCCATAGAGGTGGCACTGATTTGCAGTCCCACCAACAGTGTATACACTTTCCTTTCTCTGCTTCCATGCCAGCATCTATTTATTTTTTTTAATAATGGCCATTCTAACAGGGGTAATGTAGTATCTCATTGTGGTTTTAATTTGCATTTCTCTGATGATTAGTGACTTTTTTCATATGATTGTTGGTCATCTGTCTATCTTCTTTTGAAAAACTTCTATTCATGTCTTTTGCCTACTTTTTAATGGGGTTATTTCATTTTTTCTTGCTGATTTGTTTGAGTTCTTTGTAGATTCTGGATATCAGTCATTTGTCAAATGTATAGTTTATGAACATTTTCTCCCATTCTGCAGGTTGTCTACATACTCCATTGATTATTTCCCTTGCTGTGCAGAAGCCTTTTCATTTAATTAAATCCCATTTATTTATTTTTGTTGTTGCTGTATTTGCTATTGGGGTAGTAGTCATAAATTCTTTGCCTAGGCTGATGTCCAGAAGAGTTTTTTCTGTTTTTTTCTAAAAGTTTTATGGTCTCAGGTCTTACATTTAAATCTTTAGTCCCCAGTTATTTTAACCCGCTCTACTTTGACACCCTCATTAAGGCACATGGGACTTTGTTCTTTTGTTTGAATCCCAGGTAAGTCAGGGTGTGTACCTCCTTCTCCTTGGATCTCTGGCCATGCCAGAACACGTCCCTAGTATGATCTGGGTGGTCAGAGCTCGTTTCAATTCAACACACATTTACCAATGTCCATCATTTGGCTGGCACTGTGCTAGGCACAGGGAATCCAGAAGCGAGCAGGACAGAATCCCTGCCTCCTGCTCACAGGCCATGGCTATGCTGCCCCATGACACAGACCTCACAAGTGAGGCACTGAACACACTTCTGTGATGTATACGAAGACATAGCAGTGTGGGGGAAAGATCTTGGTCTAGGGTCTGGGACACCTGGGTCAAGTCCTGGCTCTGCCATTGTTTCCTCACTGATGAAGCAAAAGGGTGAAATGACATCACTGATCGCATATGGCTGGCACACATGACACCACTTTCTTATCCTATGCCTGTGTCAGACATTACTAATCAATCATGATTCTCTCACTGACTCTGGATTTGTTCTCAGGATCCTTTTTTTTTTTTTTTTTGAGACAGTCTCGCTCTGTTGCCCGGGCTGAGTGCCGTGGCGTCAGCCTAGCTCACAGCAACCTCAGACTCCTGGGCTCAAGCGATCCTCCTGCCTCAGCCTCCCGAGTAGCTGGGACTACAGGCATGTGCCACCATGCCCGGCTAATTTTTTCTATATATTTTTAGTTGTCCAGCTAAATTTCTTTCTATTTTTTTTAGTAGAGACGGGGTCTCGCTCTTGCTCAGGCTAGTCTCGAACTCCTGAGCTCAAACGATCCACCCGCCTCGGCCTCCCAGAGCGCTAAGATTATAGGCGTGAGCCACCACGCCCGGCCTGGTGGTGGCTTCTTGAAGTATTGTGACCTAAGATAGTCAGTATATGTGTTGTTGTTGTTGTTGTTTTGTTTTGTTTTTGAAACAGAGTCTCACTCTGTTGCCCTGAGTAGAGTGCCATGGTGTCAGCCTAGCTCACAGCAACCTCAAACTCCTGGGCTCAAGCAGTCCCACTGCCTCAGCCTCCCAAGTAGCTGGGACTACAGGTGTACACCACCATGCCTGGCTGCTTTTTCTGTTTTTAGTAGAGATAGGGTCTTGCTCTTGCTGAGGTTGATCTTGAACTCCTGACCTCAAGCGATCCTCCTGCCTCGGCCTCCCAGAGTGCTAGGATTACAGGCATAAGCCACCACACCCGGCCCAGTATATGTGTTAATATCAAATATCTCAGGTCATATTTTTCTCTCCCAACTGTAGCATCTTAGCTCTAAGTAGCAGTCCCTGGTGGTCACCAGAAGGATAGGGAGGCAGGTAACTGAATCGGAGTGCAGAAGTGAAGGCAGCAGCCCACAGTGTCTCCGTCTTCTCTCCACACAGGTGTCTGAGAGGGCTGAGGTGGGCAAGGCACTGAGAGTCCACATCACCCTCACCAACACCTTAACAGTGTCTCTGAGTAACTGCACGATGGTGTTGGAGGGAAGTGGCCTCATCGATGGGCAGATAGTAAATGAGTAAGTGACACCGCTCATCTACCTTGCTCATGCTGGTCTCTGATAAGGGGTACCTTGTGGGGTCCTACGACCCTCCTCAGTCTCCTGAAAGGTGCCTCCTGGCCCCCACTTTCCCACCCTCCTCAGCAAAAGTTGAGCTGGGTGGTGTTGGTGAGTGGGAGGTATGTACCCACCCAGAAGGGGAACAGAGCACCCACCCAAGTGGTGACCCCTCAAGGCTCTGACAGTCTCTTTTTGACTTTCAGCCTTGGGACTCTGATGGCTGAACACACCATCCAAATTCAACTGGATCTCTACCCCATCAAAGCTGGACCCCGTCAGCTACAAGTCCTCATCAGCAGCAACGAGGTCAAGGAGATCAAGGGCTACAAGGACATCCTGGTCGCCCCAGCTAGAGCTTCCTGAGCCTGCTGCCCCTGGTGGTCCCCAGCACCCCTGGCCCTGCCGTGCTCTTTCCTACTCCTGAATATGTTGTCCTTGCTCCACTTCTGTCCTCTTCCCAGACTGCCTGGGACTGAATGAAGCTTTCTTCGAACCACTGTGCACTCTGGGAAGAGACAATAAAGACGTCTTTGTTTATCACCCGTGTTCTCGCTCCTGTGCTGACAAGCCACTTACTGCTATTGGCTGGTCCTCTTGGCCTGGCTGCCAGCTGTGTGGCTGGGCCCTGCCTGCTCCTCCTATCCTCCCTCTCCTCCTTTAAGGGCCTCAACCACAAAACAAGCCCACCACCATGGCCTCTAAAGCAGCTTCTCGGGACTGCAGCATTCCAGGTTTCTCCATTTAAGTTGTCTTAGCGAGACTGCAGGCCTGAGGGGAGCAGCCCAGATGTGCTGGGGGACAGCGACTGCAGTGCCATGGCCACCGACTACCCAGAAGTTGCCCAGCAGGACTTCTCTGCTGCCACCTAGAGCATCCCAGGAGGGCTGGACAGCCACCTTTCCACATGCATTCACTCAACAAACATTACCTGAGGGCCCATCTTGGAGGCTCAGGATGGCTGGAGCCACTCTAGTATTTTTTTCCCCTGTGGTTACCAAAATCATTCCTGATCATTCTAGATGATTTGGAAAGAACCAAAAGGTGAAAAGAAACTAAAGAAAAATCACCAATAGCTCCCTCATCCCAGAGGAAATCTCTGCTACCATTTTGCAATAGATCATTCTGGTCTTTTCCCCTCTTGTATTTTCCTAAAGTCATTGTTGTAAATTGATCCGTCTGCATCACAGATAATTCAGAAAATCCAGAAATACAGAAAAGGAGAGCACTTCCTGTTGGTTTTCAGGCATGGGCCCTTTGCCCTCATCCACTCCTCAGGTGCTCCAGGGCTCCTCTCCCCCTCCTCTTCTCCCTTCCCTCCTCTCTTCCCACTCCTCCCCTCCTCCTCCTCTCTCCTCCTCTCTGGTGTGATATTTGTTTGCTTGCTTTCCCCATCCTCCTCCCCACCTCCCACTCCTCCCCCTCCTCCCTCCCACCTCTTTTTCCTTTTTCTCTTCCTCTTCCTTCTCCCTTTCCTCCCTCTCCTCCCCTGCCCCTCCTCCTGTCCATGTAGTATTATTTGCTTGCTTAGTCCTCCTCCTCCTCCCTTCTATTTTCTCTCTTGGGGGCCTCCCAGGCCTGCACCTCCCCCAGGCCTGCTTGCTCCCAGCTGCTTGGGGCAGGGAGGACGGGAGCCTGCACGCCCTCACCCCTCCCTGTGTGCCAGCTACACCTGTCCCCATTAAGTGCCATTGGGCATTTCTGTGGCGCCTTGTCACTGCCTTGTCACACAGTGTTCTAGGCAGTTCTCCACCCTCAGGAGAGGGGCACCTGCTCTGGCTCTTGCAGAAATGTGACACCTTGCTTGTCTGTGGAGTGCGGGTCCTCCTATGTTAGTCACTGCCCTCCTGTGCTGTCCCTGGTTGTGTCACTGGGGGGCAACAGTGGGCAGCCTCCCCCTGGGCTTCTGAGGGCCTTCCAAGAGATGTGGATGTTAGTCATTTCTGCCTTCCCAGTCCACCTTTCCAATTATTTTCCCTGTCTCCAGCTAAAAATTGACTTTTAACATCATACTTGAACTGTGTTTTCTCCTATTCCTCCTCCTCCTCTTTCTCCTCACTTAGGCAAGCCTGTCCGCTTCCTCTCCTTTCCCTGCCTTGGATGGACAAGCTAGACCATCTCAATCCTCTCTTCCAGTTTGACATCCCTAGGGCCCAGAACTGCTATAGTGCACCCTGAGATTAGATCCTGAGTGACCCGCCCTTTGCCTCACAACCCAGCGGGGCTCCCATAGATAAAGTGTGGCAAAAGAAATGTTCAGCTGTGGAGCAGGGAGGCAGCTCAACCAGGCCAGCGCCCCCAG
Source organism: Propithecus coquereli (assembly GCF_000956105.1). Taxonomy (NCBI): domain Eukaryota; kingdom Metazoa; phylum Chordata; class Mammalia; order Primates; family Indriidae; genus Propithecus; species Propithecus coquereli. Next base: position 14,223,113 of record NW_012148618.1, on the reverse strand, counting down.
CTCCTGGCTTCTGGTCTTCCTGTGCCCCGGTGGTGTGCACAGAGACCGTCATCCTTAGGTCCTTTTCGTTGGTAGTTTTGGGGTTCATCATGTCCTGCATCATTGCGTGATACAAAGCAAAGAGCTCTCAACTCCCTCAAGGTGTGACCCTGATTTCCCCAGGTGTAAAATGATCACCTAACAACAACAGTACTGCCAGCCCTGCCGGCCCTCACAGGGCGCTGTGGACCGGAGGAGGAAGTGTATTCTAAGGTGCTTTGTAACTTGTGATGCACAAGCACATCCAGAGGCCCTCTGGTCAGTTAAATCACTTCTCCTGGGTGACTGTCTCCATTTCTGGGGATGAGAAGAGGAGAGGAACAGAGGAGTCCACTTGGATCTGCCCACTGTGGCTTCCCTTTGAATCGTCTGTGGGGGAACTCCTCACTCTCCCCTCAGACCTGGGCCCCCACGGCGTCATGGGCCCTGATTGGACAGACGAGGAAACTGTAACCTGTTCAAGGGCATGCTAGGAAGTCATGGCAGGGCCAGAATTAGCACTCAGAGCTCTCTGGGTCTTAGAAAGCTCTGGAGGTTTCCCGCCCCCACCCCCTTGCTAGAGCTGGCCTGCCCCAGGATGATGGTTGGTATGTCCACGTCGCTGCTCAAGGGTCCCTCCCCTGCAGGTCACACCCCTACTCTTCACCGCTGCTCAGGTTCCTGGTATCTTCGTGTCCCTGCCCCTGGACCGAGGGACAAGCTTCTCTGATCAGAGCTGCCTCTCTGCCCCAGCACACCGGCCCTCTCATTAATCTTTCACAGAATTGAAGGAAAGGCTGAGCCTGTACGTCAGCTCATTAGGCGCAGAGCCCAGGTCTGGTTCAGCCCCGGGGTCTAGGAAGAGGAGCAGCCAGGGCTCTCCTGGCCCCGTAAATGAGCTTCGTGCCCCCATGTTGCTTCCATGCCTCTCCTGCCTGGGGGCTGCCTCGGACCCATCTTCTCTAAGTGCCTCCTGACCTTGCCAGGTCCTTTGTGGGAGGCCCAGGCCTGCGAGGTGCACGTGAATTCCCTGCCTTCTGATCAAGTTTGGGGGCAGGCAGAGCTGCCTGGCGTTCAGTCCACCCAGCTGGCACAACTCAACGAGCTTTACTCACAGTGGCTGCCTGATGGCTCCAAAATCTCAACTCTTCCCAGCTGCTCCAGGCTGGCCTGAGGGGCGCCATGAAATAGGCCACCTGCACATCTTCCCCTTTGGCCACCACACCTGTGCAGACCCATCCACCCTGGCTGTACTCACCTTCCTGTCCCCCTCACGATAAGCTCTCCTGTCCTTGTTCCTGCCTTCTCCCCGGCTAACCCTTCTCAGCGAGTTCATGCGTGGATCATCTGTTACTTCATTCACTCCAACAGATCAGAAACAGGACCTGGAAGAAGACCATGTTTCAGTGACTGCATCAAGCACTTACGGAGCACTTGGGCTGTGGAGTCTGACTGCCTGCAATCAAAATCTGGCTCCACCAGTTCTTTGTGAGTGATCTTGGAAAAACTATTTAATGTCTTTAAGCCTTTGATTTCCTCATCTGTAATACAGGAACAGTAATAGTACTTAACCATAGGGCTGTTGTAACATTAAGTGGAGTAGTGCACATAAAGAATTTAAAACAGTATCTGGTATTAAAAGCTATTACCAGTTGTATTAGTAGTTTTATTACTATTAGCCACTGCCACTGTTAAACACTAGGAATGCTTTAATAAGACACAGCCCATGCCCTCGAGGGCGCCTGGGGGAAAGATAGGTAAGTATTTATAATGTGAGGTATGAGTTGGCCAATAGGAAATGCAGAAGAGGAAGCCCCAAATCAGACTTCCTGCAGAGGCGCAGCCCCCTCCATCTCCCTGGAGACCCTGTCAGCTCACCTTTCCCTCCTGGCTCCCCCACGACAGCACAGCACCTGCCAGGGAAGGCCCTGTTGCTCAAGAGCTATGCAAGGCCACATGGCACAAGACTGTGACAGTTCATCAGCCTCCACACCTCCTCTCAGCCAAGCAACACTGCCAAGAAAAACCCAAGGGCAAATGAGAAAACCAGTTGTGATCTGCCCAGTAAGCAGGTGGCAGTGCAGCAGTCCGGCCCCACCTACAGTGTCTCCTGGAGTCTGAGGATGCAAGGGGAAGCAGACATTCTGGCACCAGTTTCCTGAAGGTCCAGTCCATCCAGCTGTTCTGCGGGGAGCAGCCCAGGAACCGGAGGCAGCCACCATGGCCCAAGGTAGGGAAGGCCGGTGGGGTTGCTGAGTGCAGGGACGAGGAGGACAGGGAGAGACTGCAGGAAGTCAGGGGGAGGAGGGTGGATTCAGAGGTGGAAAGGAGTAAATATAGAACTGAGACAAGACCAGTAAGAAGCCCAGAAACCTCAGAAGCCTCTGGTGGCCTGAGAACCAGGAGGCAGGGTGGAGGCTGGCAGGTAAACACAGGCAAACAGCCCTGGCTTCCACAGCTCTGTGGGATGGGGCAGGGACAGGGATTTGGGGGTCAGGGTTCCTGTCCTCTGCCACTAGCTGACCCTTTGACATTGGGCAGCTCATTTCTCCTCTAGTGTCCAACCCCGTGCCTGAAAAATGAAGGGTTGGACCAGATAATCCTGAAGTTGTCTTCCTGCTCTAAAGTTCTCTGAATCGTCGTATATTCTCCTCTTCCCCTTTCAGAGGGTCTGTTTTTATCTTAGCTAATCTTCCCACCACCAACCTTCTCTCTGTATCATCTCCCTCTCTCTGGAAAGAGCTGCTATGAAGATTAGATGGTTAGTTGAAACCATTTATAGGAATAGGGTTTAAACTTGCTCCACAAATGTAACAGCCTCACCTTCCCTTACTACTTTTTGTGTTTAAATTTTTACCTTAAAATTTTTATAACTTTTAATTACACAAGAAATATATGAATACATAGTTGGGTGATGGAATTGTTAGGTCATATGGTAACAGTAATCAAAAGAACTTAAAGATGTTTAAGAAGACAAAGTTTGATATTTATCATGGTATTTTGGTGCAGTTGATTTGCTTCATATTTGTTTATAAAAGCTTTACTAAGACACAATTCATACACCATAAAGTCCACCCATTTAAAAGAAATATATGAATACAAATCAACAATTACAGATAAAGCTATAGTTCCCTAACTTCCACCCCCAACTGCAGACTCGTCTCTAGAGTAACCACAGTTACCTGCCTTTTGTCTACACATTTACATTCATATATTGTATGAACGAATATACTCGATGAAATACGTAGGATTAGTGCATGTGACTTTTTTCAGTATATCCATGGCATCAGCATATTGTATATATTTTTCTACAACTTAATTTTTTCACTCAACAGTATGTTTTGGAGCTCTATCCATGCCAGTCAGTACCTAAATCTCTACCTCAATATTTTCCATAGTTTGGGTGTACATAATTTATTTATCCAGTCCCCTATTGCTGGTCATTGAGGTTGTTTCCAATTTTCCAGTTATGTAAGCAATATTGCAATGAACACTCTTATCCATGCATCTTTGTGCTCATGCGGGAGTCTCTCTCTAGAACAACTACTAAGATCACTTACTTTAAAAGTTCTTCCGACAGTCTCCTTTCTATTTCCCTGATCATTTTACCCCATTCTCCTCTCACCTCAAGGAGAGCGAATATGCCCAGTACTAAATGAACCTCCTATGTGAACAGCTGGTATCTGGGCTGAAGGATCTTCCCTGTTGTAGGCAGAGATTAACATGCCCACGATGTCTCCAGAGGATGAGACTCCACGGCTGTGCTTGCTGTCAGGCAGATGCTGCCACACCTGTTGGGTAGTCTGGGTCATGTGCCCAACCTGAACTGGAGCCAGTTAGTCAACTGGTCTCCCAAAGGGGTGAGTTTCTTTTTCCACTATTAGGAAAAACCTGAGTGTTTTCCCAATGGGCAGTGGATCAGGATGTTCCTTCTGAGCACAAGTGAAAGTGGTTGGGTGCCGGAAAGAGTCCTGGACTTGGATCAGGAATCCTGGTTTAACCTTAGGCAAGACATTTAATCTACCTGAACCTCAGTTTTCTCATCCCCATGTGTAGATGACATGACATTTTGTCCCTCCAAGGTTATGGTGAGGATTAAATGAGGTAACTGTCTCAGAGTGCCCAGCACAGTGTCTGGCAATAGTAGATAGGCCCTCGATACAGTGTTGATGGACTCTGAAATCTGAAATAAGTACAGAGTGATTTTGCAAAAGATAGAGAACCCTATTCAACCTGGCAAGCCTTTCTGAGTACCTACAATGTGCTGATCTTTATGTTTTAATTTCTTTTGTAATAATAATAATAAACTACATTATGAAAAAGATGTGTGTGAGTCAGGTGTTGTGTAAACATGTTTTCATTTCTCTTGGGTATATACCTAGGGATGGAATTGTTAGGTCATATGGTAACAGTAATCAAAAGAACTTAAAGATGTTTAAGAAGCCAAAGTTTGATATTTATCATGGTATTTTGGTGCAGTTGATTTGCTTCATATTTGTTTATAACAGCTTTACTAAGACACAATTCATATACCATAAAGTCCACCCACTTAAAGTCCACAACTCAGTGGTTTTTAATATATTCACAAAGTTTTGCAAACATCACCACTATCTAGTTCCAGAACATTTTCATTGCCTCAAAAAGAGCTAGCAGTCACGTCCCATTCCACTGTCCTCCAGCCCCTGGCAAACCCTAACCTGGTTTCTGTCTCTGTGGATCTGCCTATTCTGGACAGTTCATATCAATATAATCATACAATGTGTGCCCTTCCATATCTGACTTCTTTCACTTAGCATAATGTCTTTAAGGTTCAACCATGTTACTGCATGCTCAGCATTGCTTTTTACAGCCAAACAATACTCTATTATGTGGATATACCCCATTTTGTTTATCCATTCATCAGTTGATGGACATTTATGTTGTTTCCACTCTTTGGCTGTTAGGAATAATGTTGCCATGAACATTCAGGTTTTGTGTAAGATATGTTTTCATTTATCTTGGGTGTATACCTAGGGATGGAATTGTCAGGTCATGTGGTAACTCTATGTTTAACATTTTGAGGAACTGTTTTCCAGAGTGCTGCACCATTTTGCAATCCTGCCAGCAATATATGAAGGTTTCATTTTCTCCACATCCTGACACTGCTTATTGTCTACCTTTCTTATTATTGTCCTCTTATCATTGTGCATGTGAAGTGATACCTCATTTGCATTTCTCTAATGACTGATGATGTTGAGCATCTCTTCATGTGCTTATTGATATATCTTCTCTGGATAAATGTCTGTGCAGATCAGTTGCCCATTTTTTATTTGAGTTATTTGTCTTTTATATCAGAGTTGTGTAAGTTTTTAAAAAATATTCTACATACAAGTCTCTTATGAGATACATGATTTAAAATATTTTCTCATATTCTGTGGGTTATCTTTTCATTTTCTTGATGGTGTTCTTGAAGCAAAAGTTATTAGTTTTGATGAAGTTCAATTTATCTGTTTTCTTCCTTTCACTGCTTGTGCTTCTGCTGTCATATCTAAAAAAAAAAGAAAACCGTTGCCTAGAGCAAGATCATGAAGATTTACCCCTGTGTTTTCTTCTATGAGTTTTGTAGTTTTAGCTCTTGTGTTTGGGTCTTTGATCCATTTTGAATTACTTTTTATATGTGGTGTGAAGTAGGCATCCAACTTCATTCTTTTGCATATTGATATTCACTAGACCTAGCACCATTTTTTGAAAGGAGCATTCTTTCCCCATCTCATTGTCTTGGCACCCTTGTCAAAGATCAATTGAAATGTGAGAGCTTATTTGTAGACTCTCATTTCTATTCCACTGATCAATATGTCTATCCATATGTCACTACCACATTGCCTTGATTACTGTAGCTGTTCTGTAAATTTTAAAATAGGGAAGTGTGAATCCTCTATCTTTGTTTTTCTTTGTCAAGATTGTTTTGGCTGTTATGGAGCCCTTATATTTCCATATGAATTTTAGGATCCAGTTGTCAATTTCTGCAAAGTGGCAATTAGGATTTTGATAGGGATTGTGTTGAATCTGTAGATTAATTTGTCATATTAATGATACTGTCTCCAATCATGCACATGGAATGTCTTATCATTTATTTAGGTCTTCTTTAAATTTTTTCAATGATGTTTTGTCTTTATTTCTTTTCTGTGATCCAGTTTTGCACTTCTTTTGTGAAATTTATTACTAAGTATTTCATTCTTTTTTTTTTTTTTTTTTTTTGAGACAGAGTCTCACTGTGTTGCCCGGGCTAGAGTGCCGTAGCGTCAGCCTAGCTCACAGCAACCTCAGACTCCTGGGCTCAAGCGATCCTCCTGCCTCAGCCTCCCGAGTAGCTGGGCTAATTTTTTCTATATATTTTTAGCTGTCCAATTAATTTCTTTCTATTTTTAGTAGAGACGGGGTCTCGCTCTTGCTCAGGCTGGTCTCGACCTCCTGAGCTTAAACGATCCACCCACCTCGGCCTCCCAGTGTGCTAGGATTACAGGCATGAGCCACCGCACCCGGCCTATTTCATTCTTTTTGATGTTATTATAAAATGGAATTGTTTTCTTAATTTTATTTTCAGATTATTCATTGCAAGTATATGAAATATAGTTGATTTTTGTATATTGATATTGTATCCTGCAACCTTGCTGAATCTGTTTATTAATTCTAATTTTTTGGTGAATCCCATAGGATTTTTTATATATAAGATCATGTCATGTGTAGAGATAATTTTACTTTTTTTTTTGATCTGGAAGTCTTTGATTTGATTTCTTTTTTTTTTTCTTTTTTTTTTTTTTTTTTTTTTTTGGTGCTTAATAGCCCCGGCTGGAACCTTTAGTACAATGTTGAATAGATGTGGCCAGAGCAGATATCCTTGTCTTGTTCCTTGTCAAGAAAGCCTTCAGTCTTTCACTATTAAATATGGTGCTTGTTGTAAGTTTTTCATAGATATCCTCTATCAGGTTGCAGAAGTTCCCTTCTACTCTTAGTTTGTCAAGTATTTTTACCATGAAAGGGTGTCAGATTTTGTCAAATGCTTTGGTTCATTTTTTAAAAATCTAAATAAAGCCAAGACAAAGCAATGAAGTCTCTGTACATATTGGCTTACATCTAGTGGTAAAAGGCGGACAAATTTAAAAGCAACTAAGAAAAACATTTGACTACCTCATGCTGAGCCTAAACTTGGTAGAAGTTTGTTGCTGGAAATGAACAAATGAGCACGACATGTAAATTAACTTGTCAATTAAGCAGCTAAGATTATCTATGAGAGATGCAGTTAAGTGCTGCAGACCAGTGGGCCAACTGGGGCAGGCTTCATGAAGGAGGGCAGGGAGGATTTGGTTAGATAGTGAGGGGCCATTCTGAGTTGAGGCTACAGCAGAAACGAAATACGCAGACAGGTAGGGGTACCATTTACTTAGGGACAGATTGTCTACAGGAGAGGGCCCATGCTGGGAGTGGTGAGAAGTGAGAATGCAAGAATAGGTTAAGGCCTGGTATGGAGAGTCATAAGTGTCAGGGTAAGGAGTGTGCCTTTTATATGGTGACTGTAAGACATCTCAGAACTTTTGAAGCAAAAGGATGGCATGATCAGATTTTCTCGAGGAAAGGTAATCTGTTGATGCGTTATGGGTGGGTAGTGGGGAGAGAGACAGGAGGCAGGAGACCTCATGGGGACTATTACGGTCACTAGGTGTGAAGTGAGGAGGTTGGAATCATGTGAATGTGGAAAGGCACAGAAGGACACCAGAGATGTTTTAATGGAAGGAGTGGAGGGACTTGGTGACACACAAATGGATGCAGGCTAAGGAGCTGGGTGAGCCAATTGTGATTTAAAGACTGTGAGCCCACCAGGTGACTGGGGACCAGGGCAGGAGCACGTCAAACACAGAGGAGTCAGAATCAGAGCCCTCTGGGAGAGGCACACTTGGAGAACAGTGAGGTCAGTCTGTGTCTTAGCAGAAGCTCTAGAAGGCAGGGAATGGAACTTTCTTTGACTGTCACCAGCCTCCAAGCTCCCAGGGCATTGGGCACATGGCATTAGTGGTGGTCAGAGAGCCATAAAATTGCTAAAGGAAAAGCATCTAACTCAGGGGCAGCTGACCCTGGGACAGCTAACCCAGGGACTTGCACCCAGGTCTGGAGGCTGGTACAGGGGCAAGTGAGACTATTAACTTGAGTCCAAGAAAGTGGATACTGGGGTGAATCTGAAGATATGCTAGGTTGAAGGGGGCAATCAGACTTGACCAGGTCTACGAAAGGAGTTGGACAGAGGCAGAAAACCGTGCACCCAAGGAGGGTGTAAGGGAGAAGGGGACAGAGCATCAGAGAAGTAAGGGAGGAAGGAAGGAAGGAAGGAATGAGGGGGAACTTGCACGCATGGAGCCTTGTTTAATTCTCACTAATCCTGTCAGGTTGGCATTATGGATTCTATTTTACTGATGTGGAAACTGAGGCTCAGAGATTAAGTTACTTTCTCAAGTTTGCACAACTAATAAGTGGTAGACAGGATTGGACCGGCCTCCAAACCCTGAGTCTGCCTCTGGCTGCCTCATTGCAGGGCTAGAGGTGGCCCTCACAGACTTCCAGAGCTCCAGGAACAACGTGCGGCACCACACACAGGAGATCAGCATTAACCGCCTCATCGTTCGCCGGGGCCAGGCCTTCAGCATCACCCTGTACTTCAGTAACCGGGGCTTCCAGCCAGGCTTGGACAACATCATCTTTGTGACTGAGACTGGTGAGCCCCAGCTGGCTCACAGGGGCTGTGTGTGTGTGTGTGTGTGTGTTGGGGGGACTTTGGGAGGGGCTGGGAGCTCACCACAGAGGGTCTCAGCTCTACTTCCTTCCCAGGACCCCTGCCAGACCAAGCCAAGGGGACTCAGGCTGTGTTCAGCCTGACAGGCCGTGGTGGCCCCAGCCCCTGGATCGCCTCTCTAGAGACCAATGGGCCCACCTCCCTGGAGGTGAGCCTGTGTGCTTCTCCCACAGCGGCTGTGGGTCGGTACCTCCTAAAAATTCACATTGACCCCTTCCAGGGGTCTGTCACGGCCTACCAGCTCGGGGAATTCATCCTGCTCTTCAATCCCTGGTGCCCAGGTAAGGCAGGGTACTCACGAGGGGTCCCTCATCTCTATCTGTGCTGTCGGAGAAACAGGCTTGACAGTTTCTAGACCCTGCTCCACCCACAAACCTCCCCAAACCCATGCACTCAGCATCCACCCACGACCACCCACAACCAGGGCAGGGAGACCTTGCTATTTATTTAGTTATTTAGAATTTCCAAATTTTGAGCCAAATCATCTTTACTTAAATAGAAAACTATTACAATCAAGTTTGACCACTGTTAACATTTACCTTTATCATGCATTTTTAAGTTAACTTGAATTTTTCATTATAAAAAAAAATGTACTACATTGACTATTTGTGGAATAAAGTAAAGGGTAAAACCAAAAAAGAAAAAGAAAATAAATGAAAGGTATAAGGCAAAAAGTAAAACCTCCCAATATCCAAGTCCCATTCTCTAGTGCAACAATGAATGTTAACATTTTCTTGTGAAGCCTTATAAAAGTGTGCTATGCTTAATCAAATATGTGTGCATGTGTGTGTATGTGTGTGATTTACAATGCATACCACAAACAGGTTTATGTATTACGTACTATTCTCCAACTTGCTTTTTTCATTTAACAATTTAACTTTGGATATGTTTTCCCATCAGAACATTCTTCTTAATGGTTACAATTATTCTACCGTTTGGATGCACCAAATGTTTTTAACTAGTACCCTATTTTTGTCTGTCTCAAGTTTTTTTCTTCTACAAACAAAGCCACAGTGACTATCGCATACTACCTGTCCCACAAGCCCTGTCCTCTAAATCTACCTGGGGGCATGGGTAGATACATAGACAGACATAAGGACATGGTGTGGGCAGAATGGAGCACAAACCAGGAGAGAGTCAGAGGACAGAAGGAGTCAGGGATAGGGAATGGGTCTGGTGTGCCTTTCCCCAGAGGCCAGACTCAACCAACTTTTGCTTCTGACTTAGAGGATGATCTCCTTCCTGTCACCACCTCCTTCTAAGTTCTCCCCCAGTCTTATCCCTCTCCTTGGGAGGGGGCCTGCTGGGTTGCGTCAGGACTCAGAACCCCGGCTGAGTTCTAACACCTCTAACCACCTCCTACCTCCTTGTCCCTGAGTGGCTCAGAATTCTTGATCACCAGCCAGGGGAAAAGGCCCAGCCACTGGATCAAGAAGGGCCAGTCTTCTCTCTGTCTCTGCTTCTATCTCTCTTACATACATACACATACACCCCTCCTGGCCTCCAAGACCATGGGTTTCAGATTTGTACTGAGGACTTTCTGAGGTGTGGGGAGGAAAGCAAACTGCAGGGACTTCTCTCCTGAGCTTATGCCGCACCTGGTCCTAGGGAGACCCAATGCTGGGGCTGGGGATTGGTATGAAGACAGGATCAGCTGCCCCATCACAGTGCCCCCGTGGCACTGTGGGAGGGGGAGGATACTGGTTGGGAAGCCCACCCTGTAGCTCAGGACACCGCTGGCCCTGGCTGTGAGGAGGGATGTGTGTGATTTTGACTCTGACCCTGCAGCTTCTCACCATACCAGTCCAAACCCTCAATAAAACACATCTCAGCAAGGAGTCCTCCTGTACGGGTTCCTGTCAGGCTGTGTCTAAGGCTGCCTCTGAGGACGCGAGGGGGCCCCTTCCCCTTAGGGTCAGGCAGAGCTTCCAGACAGTTCCAGGACACTGCAAAGAGAACATCTGCCCCCATGACCTTTTGTTTGTTTGTTCTTAACTTGAAATAGCTATTTTTTTATATCATAAAAACAGCATGTTCGTTTCAGAAAATCTAGAGAATACCAATAGGCAAAAAGGAAAAAAAATACAATTACAATTAATGTCTTGGGATAGGCTTGAAAATCGTCTATTCATATACATATATATTTTTAACAAAAGTCATTTCATGGTGTACACGTTGTTTTATAACCTATTTAAACTTCATATATCACATGTGATTTCCACGTCCATATATACAATTTTGCCACCTTATATTAATACCATGCAGAATTCCGTGGTGAAGATGCCCTGAAGCTCTTTAACCAGTCTCCAAGAACGGGGCACGTAGGTCCTTCCTGGCTTTTCAGTATTATAAACAGCATTCAATGAACAGTTTAGTATCTACACCTTTGTGCACATCCTAAATACTTTCCTTAGATTAGATTTCTACAAAAGGAATGCTGAGGTCAATGCCAAACCTTGAGTTCTGGTTTGCTCTTTTCCAACCAAGATTGGTATAGCAGAAAGAGCACAGAATAGGGAATTGCATGGGCTGTGCTCAAATTCCAGCTCTGTTATTTAGGTGTGATTTGGGCAAGTTACTTAATCACTCTGAGACTGTTTTCTCAACCTTAACATGGGGCCAGGGTGTAAATGTGATTGGAAACCAAGAAATTCCACCAAAGGTACATTTTTTATTATTCCACTTATGTTTATATTGAGCCTGGTTTATATTGCTGGTGCTGAGGGCATGGAATCCCCAAGACCCGCCCCCTCGTGCCCCTCTGGTGTTGCAGGGTGCCCTCTCCACAGTTTCCATGGAACTGCGGGGATGGGAATGGGCAGGAGGGGCAAGATGACTTTTCTGCTTTGCGTCCTCCCACTTGCTTCCTAGAGGATGCTGTCTACTTGGACAGTGAGCCCCAGCGGCAAGAGTATGTCATGAATGATTACGGCTTCATCTACCAAGGGAACAAGAACTGGATACGCCCGTGCCCCTGGAACTATGGACAGGTGAGTCTCAGCCCCTTCGTAGCCATCCAGGCCCTGGGCTGGTGTGGAGAGGGCAGCGGGATGCATGCAAGTTTCACCAGAACTGCTGACCAGTGCTAGCTAAAGGCACCAGGGAGACGTGGGATGCGAGCCCAGGTGGCTGCAGGAGCAGCCATAGGAAGTGGGGAGACATGAGGCTGGAGAGATGGGGATCCAGATCTGGGAGGGACTTCTAAAGGAGGTTGGATCTTTGATTTTCTAGGCCATAGGGACCTTTGAACATTTTAAAGCAGGAAAGTGAACTGGTCAGACTGTCCCCAGGGGAAGACAGGTCAGAGAAGCCTCCTAATTCTGCTTACTGCTCAGCATTTCAAGGGAATAAATGCAGTCATTTACAGTCATTCAATACACATGTACCAGGTCCCTGCTGTGTGCTGGGCACGGTGCCAGGTCTGGGGTCTAGGCTTGTGAAGACAGCTGGATTGAGATAGAACATCACTCAGGCAGGAAAGATGGACGTTTACCACAGCACACAACTGAGTCTGATGAGTAGAGGGGACGCACCCAGGGCTACAGAGCTAAACCAGGCTCAGGACTGCGGAAGGCCTCAGAAGGCATGGCAGTCACACCCCGTCGGAAGGACCAGGAGGAGCCCGCCTGTCTTGGGTGGGAAGTTTCACATGCCATTAGTCAGTCTAGAGCCCCACTGCATTGCGGGTGCCATGGCAGGTTGGTGCCATCACCTCAGCAGTAGCTGCCAATGACAGGCTGAGTCAGCAGGTGAGTGAAGCAATGTGGTTCTAGTGAGAACATTCCAGGGGCTCCAGGAGTGTGGAGATTGAGGGGAAAAGAGGGAGAAACAGGCTTTTCAGCCAGTCAGACTCACTGGAAATAAAACAAAACACGGCAGTAGCAACAGTGACTTCTAAATGAAGGGGGAGGGACTTGACATGCAGGGCACACACACCAGGTGAGTTGCGACCCAGAGCTTCAAGCCCCCACCCCTGAATGGGAGGCAGGCCATGGCTGTTGTATTGGACAGTAACCTTCCAAATGGGTTTGTATTCCACAAATACACTCCCTCGGAGAGCTGGGTGGGGCAGGTCATGTACATTTTACTCACTCCCACGTGCCAAGCCTCCCCAGTCTGCATCTCCCCCTGCAGTTTGAAGACAACATCATAGACATCTGCCTGACGCTGCTAGACAAGAGCCTGCACTTCCAGATTGACCCAGCTACAGACTGTGCCCTGCGGGGAAGCCCCGTCTATGTCAGCAGAGTGGTGTGCGCCATGGTGAGGTCCCTGGGGTGCCCAGGGCGGCTGGAAGCTGTGGGGGGGAGCCCTGCCCACTCATAGTCACTTGCTGCAATGAGGGAATGAGGAGGTGAGAGGAGGGACCCCCTGGCAAAGCCATTTTGGATGAGACTGACACCAGAACGTAGGTAACAAGTTTCTCAATCGAGGTCTGAAATAGCTGAGTTCAGGCTATCACCTCTATTAATTCCAAATTGTATATTTTGAGAAAGGCTGAGTATAGCTCCGGTTTGGGAAATGATCTTGTTTCTGAATTTCCTTTGTTCTGAGTATTTTTAAAAGCTCTCAGAGCCAGGATCCAGTTTTGCAGGGGATGGGAGGATATGGGGTAAGGGGGCATTTAGAAACAGAATAATAAATTAATTAACAGTGGAGCACAAGTCAGAACAGCCAGCCCCCACCTCCAGCCCTTCCCTAGCAGATCTGGAAGTCCCCAGTAAAAGGAGGTCAAAGGTGTCCTCTGTGTGCCAGGCCACGGGCCTTCCAAGGCAGCCCCCACATCACATCTTACTGAAGAAATGGATGTTTCTAACACTTCCCCACGTGGGTGCCCTTCAGATCAACAGCAATGATGACAGTGGGGTGCTCAATGGAAACTGGAGTGAGAATTACATGGACGGCGTCAACCCTGCGGAGTGGACGGGCAGCGTGGCCATCCTGAAGCAGTGGCATGCCACTGGCTGCCAGCCCGTGCGCTACGGGCAGTGCTGGGTCTTTGCCGCCGTCATGTGCACAGGTAGGAGGTGGAAAGGGCCCCATGGAGAGACGGAAAGTGTAGTAGCGCATGTGTGCGCCCTCTGGGCTTTTCTTGTCCCAGTCTCACGCAGTGCCCACCCAGGCGCATTTGGAAGGAAGCCCCTTCCCTCCAAAATGCCTCATCACAGACCTCAGGCTTCACACATTTGGGCTTATTTCAGACCATGGCTCTGAAGGGACAATCACACTTCCCTGGACACCTGGTGCCCTTCTGAGCTTGGGCAACCTAACATTCCTAAGAGCCTGGCTGGGAATTGTCCAGGTCCAAGGTAGACATGAGACCAGAGGCTGAGTAACTGGAAAACTTGCAAACTGACTAGTACTCTTTATGAGCACAGAGAACAGGCTTAATGAAGATATGCGCATGGAGGGGAAATGTGCGTCTGGGCTGTGCTGTGGGCCGTGGGGCTAGGGCGAGATGGCAGCCAAGTAAAATGACCTTGAACTTGGAGTTGTCACAAGGTCAGAGGACCTGCCCACCTGACTCAGGCCAGGGAGTTAAGGATGCCCCCAGTCCTCACCCTCACCTGCCTCCACACCTAGCCCGGCTCTCAGCCTCTTTCTTGGCATGCATGTCCTGACTAGGGTCACAATCAGGAAGTTATTAGTCGTGTCAGCTGGGATTGAGGCCAAGTAAGGCTTTTGCTCACGTGACTCTGTAGTTGAATCCAAGGAGGCCAGATCTGCCCATAACTTGGAGTTTATTGAGGGCTCAGGCCTCCTGTGTAGGTATTCCCTGTTTGACAAAGCTTCATGCAATCTATGTGCTGGGTCTGTCTCTGGGCTCTTGGAAGAATGTGACAGCCCTGGAGGAAGCTCAGAGAGCTCCAGGCTGCTGAACAGATGGTGCCAGCCTTCAGACCAAGGGCACAAGGAGGCTTCTGTCAACACCGACAGAGAGTGACCACACAAGTTGATGATGATGGTCAGTAAGTCCAGAGCTTACTCTCTGCAGCTGCAGGGCCCAATTATGAGTTGGATGGATGCTTTGAATGCCTAGGGATAAGAAACAAGGAAATCAGCAGCTTTGAAACCCAAAGTCACAGAGATCTGTGTGAGGTGGGAGGTCTGAGTCATTCAGGAAGCAGGCACAAGACTGCAGGCAGAGAATGGATCTTGTAACAAGATAGGGAATTTTCCAGTGTGTGGAAAAGCTTAGTGTCTAATGGGCCTGGCGTGTGTGCAGAGGGAGTGAGCGGGTTTGGGTGTGGGTGTCTGGAACTGAGTGATGAGAGAAGTGGAGTCAGTGAATGGAGATTATGTGAGAGCAGACCAATTAAAATGTTTATTAAAATCATGGCCCTTTGGTGACCTGATAAACAAAGGGAGGGGCAGGATGTGTCAAACGTGGCCCTGTCCAGCTCCAGCTCAGTCAGCACCAGCCTTCTCTCAAAGGGCCACCGTGTCATATATTAATAAATATAGCAGTTTGAAAAACTTGTTCATTCCTCCAACAATACTTACTGAGTCCTTATTCTATGCCAGGCACTGTGTTCCAAGTACTCTTGGATACAGAGATGGGTAAGACCTAGCCGCTGTCCTCCACCAAAGTTGAAGTTAAGGATTTAGTCAAACTCCCTAACTCAATACAGCCACCAAACCATGTTTTTAAAAAAATATTATTAGTTCATAGCCACAACAGCTAATGTTTATTGGGGACTATGCTAAAAACCTTGACAGCCTAGAGTAGTGGCGAAGCCTGTGGCATCTGGAGGCAGACTGTTTGGGGTTAAATACAAGCACTACCATTAGCTGGTGGAGTAACCTTGGGCAGGTCACTTAACTTGTACCTCAGTTTCTTTATACGTATGACGGGGAAAGTTATGAGACTTACCTTACAAGGTTACTGAAAAGATTGAGTGAGTTCGTACATGGAAAGTGCTTGAAATAGTGCCTGGCTATAGTGAGTATTCAGCAAGTATTAGCTAGGGTTGTCTAGTTTGATCCCCTAAATGACCTTAGGAGGTAGGGTCTATCATCATCTCCACTTTACAGATGAGGAAATTGAGTGGCAGAGCCAGTCTCACTCCCAAGTCTGGCTAACTCTGCAGGCCATGCTCTAACCACTGTGCCATACCACCTCATGAACATTGCTAGCAGCTGCCATTTATCCACCACCCACTAGGTGCTTCAGGAATGCACTGGGCACTCTCATTATTTCCAATCCTCACAACCACCTGCACAGTAGAGGTCATTACAGCCATTTCACAGATGAGAAAACTGAGGCTTAAAGTGACTAAATGACTCTTGTCTGACTTAAAAGTGCATTCTCCTTTCTGCAGCCCTGCCTCCTGGTGTTGCCATTCAAAATATCAACATATTAACTTCAGCTTCTCATAGGAAAATCATCAAAGATGCGTGCATCAAAGATACAATTACAATTTTTTGCACAGGCTGTTGTCTTGGCATTCATTTAGTTGGCTGTTACTTGGAAATTTCAGAGAAATCCCTGGCACTCAGGGCCAGCTAGCCCAAAGCTCCAGGTCATTGCGCTCTTCCCGCTCTGGCTGCCCACTCCTTGATAAAGTGACCCTCAGCCCTTGGCTGAGGTCTGGGAAGTAGCCAGGATGCTTTGCACGATTGCAAGGGAACAGAGGGGACAGTGATGTTCTGTTGCCTGAAAATTCTCCCCGAAAGCCAGGTGTGAAAAAGCCTCATAGTATATGATTCCATACATATGAAATGCCCAGAACAGGCAAATTCAGAGACAGAAAGTTATAGTGGTTGCCTAGGACTGGAGGGAGGGGATAAATGAGGAGTGACTGCTAATAAATATAGGGTTTCTTTTTGAGGTGGTAAAAATGTTCTGAAATTAGATAGTGGGAATTGTTATACAACCAGTGAATACATTACAAACCACTGAACTGTACACTTTATGAGGATGAATTTTACGGCATGTGAATTATATCTCTCGAGAAAGTTGTTTAAGAAAAACCCAGGCATCCTGGGAACATGCCTGGTCTTCTTGCTCATACCTGCATGGGTTGGAGGTTGAGGTGGGGACAGCAATGACTTGGGCTGACATTTGGAAGACACTAATGTGTGACTATGAGCAGGTCTTTTGGCATCATTCCTTCCTCTGAAAAACAGGGTCCTAGGTCCCAGGAGTGGCTGTGGGCAAGGGAGGTGGGAAACAGTGTGGGAGCTGGAAGACTGCATGGTTGGGACTGGGCCCCCTCTTCAACCAACGCAATCCCACTTGTGTGCCTTTTATACATTGAATCCCCACTTATGATTGACTTGCATATAGGGTCCTCTGCTTACAACTTCTTTGAAAATTCCTGAGATAGATTTTATCAAGATTTCTTTTCTTTTCTTTTTCTGGCTAATTTTTAAAGGTTTTGTAGAGACAGAGTCTTGCTATGTTGCCCAGGCTGGTCTCAAACTCCTGGCCTCAACTGATCTTCCCACCTTGGCATCTCAAAGTGCTGGGATTATAGGCATGAGCCACCACACCTGGCCTAAGAATTTTTTCTAACTCAGTTGTGTAGTGGCCTCTATAAAGTAGCTCAACTTCATTTCAGTTCAATAACCCTTGTTTTCACTGAGCCCTTAGTCTCAAAGAAGAACCTCAGCCAAGACCGTGGTGCGGTATTTTGCCCCAACCTTTCTTTAGATCCCAGTCTGAACTCTCTTTTGTGCGATGCCCTGGCTTAAATACAAATCTACCATTGTTTTTCATTGATTTATGTGATATCAAGATTGTATGGAATGTTCCCTCATAGGGTCGTTGATTAATACGTGACAAGTATTTACAAAGATGTCTGGCACGCAGTTACTTTTACCTAAATGTTAGGTATTATAATTAGTCTGATATTGTTTTACTTTCTGCCTCTTGGTCTCCAGAGGTGTGGCTGGGTCTTGTTTAAAAGTTGTTTCTAGGCCGGGCGTGGTGGCGCACGCCTGTAATCCTAGCTCTCTGGGAGGCCGAGGCGGGCGGATTGTTTGAGCCCAGGAGTTTGAAACCAGCCTGAGCAAGAATGAGACCCCATGTCTACTAAAATTAGAAAGAAACTAATTGGACAGCTAAAAATATATAGAAAAAATTAGCCGGGCATGGTGGCGCATGCCTGTAGTCCCAGCTACTTGGGAGGCTGAGGCAGGAAGATCGCTTGAGCCCAGGAGTTTGAGGTTGCTGTGAGCTAGGCTGATGCCACAGACTCTAGCCTGGGTAACAGAGTGAGACTCTGTCTCAAAAAAAAAAAAAAAAAAAGTTGTTTCTAGCTATTTCCCAAATTTCAGTTCCCCATCTGCTCTACCACTTCTTCCTTCTATTTTCATTCTTTCTTCCTTGGAATGTTTAGGGTTAAATTAATCATGTTCCTCATTTCATGGTACTTATCATAATTGATCTGTGTCAGGCCACTCTTTTTAAAAAATTAATTAACTTATCAATTTCTCCCTTTATCTCACCTAGAAGTTCATCTTCATGCTTGCACAGATCATCACTCAGCCGAAACTTGGAGGGATCCCTCTGCGGATCTCTGAAATACTCTCTGTTCAGCTCTCTCCCTTCCATACAACTCTACCCTGCAAACTCTAGGCACTTTAACTTCCCTGAATTGTGATTTCATCTCCTCAACCCAGTGAGACTTCTCAGCTCTGCTTGGGGTTCTCTTTCCTGTGTTGTGGCATGGGAGCTGCCTCTAGGAAGTCCCTTGGTTGGAATTTGTCCAATATTTTTCTCATGATTGGACTAGAATGATGTGTTTTGGAGAGGAAAACCACAAAGGTGGAGTGTCATTTTCATCACATCATCTCAAAGGTACACACTATCAACATGGTTATCACTGCTGATGTTGACCTGGATACCTGGCTGGGGTAGTTGGGCCTTTGCTGGCATGGACTGGCAGGGGTGAGGTTACAGCTTTTGTCTGTACAGTTAGTTTGTCCAAACCAGAATCTAATTTGGAACGAAGCATCGCACCTGGCTGCAATGTGCTTTGTGTCTCTTTCAATCTAGAAGAGACCGTTTGCTCAACATGTGACTGTTGAAGACACTGAAACAGTTGTCTGAATAACTACCTTTTGGAGTTATCTAAGCCTTCATTGTATTGTTGGTCTTCTTGTGCCACTGTTCCTTGTATTTTGTAATTGAAAGTTAGAAACAAAGGCTCGAAATATGCAAATTAAACATTTTGGCTAGAGGCTGCCCCTTTTAAAGCAGCCTTCTGATTGCTCATCAGCACAGAAGCAGCTGGAGTCTTTATCTTTTCTCTTGGTCCAGATGACTGACTGCTGTGAGCACAGAGGGAGTAGATCTAGGAGTGCTCATTGTGCAGGGGCCTCTTTTACCATTTAAGACGCCCCAGGTAACTTTCCAGGTCTCCCGCAGAGCCTCAGAGCAGGTCTCCCAGTTCTATGGAAACTGCCCAGTACCATCCTCAGGACTGTCATCTTTGTCATTAGACAAAGTAAATGTAATGACTTTGACTCTATGAGCTGGAGCTGTGACCATATTCCTCAGTATAAGCCATGCAGGTGTGGCAGCAAAGCTGACAGAATCAATTTCAGCAAACTGAACTGTAACTTTCCACTGATTTATCTTATAAAATTGGAGCCATGTTTCGACATAAGAGGAAAAGGAACTTCACAGCCAGTCCTGAAACATATTCGGTGTTTTAATACACCATCAGGACAGTATCACCACCAGTCAGAGGTGAAGTTGTACTCCTGAGGGCAGGAATGTCGCATTTTTTTATCCTCTGCATCTAACCCACTGCCTCGTCCACAGCGAGGGCTCAACATTTATCACTGAATGAGTGCTGAATGGCTGAACGAAGTAACGTATTTATCAATAATCAGAATGTGGTGTAATAGACCTTGGGAACTCTGTAGTCGTTTTCCAACTCTGACATCTTGTCTGCCTTTGCCCAATCACCACAGCATGAGTGTGCGTGCGTGTACACAAACACATGTGCCCCATGTGGTTTTCTCTTTTTTTGAGGGACTCACATCCCACAAAATTATCCATGACAGGTCACCTAAATCTCATATTAACCTGTGAGTTATCAGGACTGATAATCTGCAGAAATCTTGTTTACAGGTTAAAGACACCTTACTTTAACAGGAATTTAATAAGCACTTACTCTGAGCCCAGCACTGTACAAGGAATGAAGAAATGCAAGAAAAGTGCCTGATATGAGCCCAGCTCTAGGGGGATTTGTAATTTGGCAGACAAGATAAGACAGATATGTTAAATTACAGAGAGCTTAATCCAGTGCTAAAATGTGTGACACAGGAGATTGGGATAATGTGAGAGCAAGAGAAGGGATTAGCGTGGAGGGAGTAGCCGGTGAAAACTTCAGAGAGGAAGGAGCATTGACACTGAGCTGTGGCTGGGGTATCTGATGATGTTGCCATGGTGTGGCCTGTAGCTAAAGCATGGGAAGCTTTGAGAACAGAGAAATGTGGGTATAAATCCTGCCGCAGTTTTCCTCTTTCTGCCACATGACCTCACCTCTCTAAACTTCAGTGTCTCATCCTTAAAATTGGGATAATCATAGGGTTATAGAAAGAACTAAGGGAGCTAGTGCCTGTGCAGTGCTAGGTACCTATGGTGACGATGATGTCCTTGCCTAGAAAGGAAGATTGGGAAGACGGAAAGACAAGTTCAGTTGGGGATGGGTTTAGTGACAGCGAGGTCTCTAGGCGGGCTCCGGATTCAAATCCAGTAGTCCTGGGCACAGACCTGAGAGACAAAGCCATAGATGGGCTGAGCTCTTTGTGAGAGGACAGAACAAGGAGGACAGAGAGATCAAGGCCCCTGGAAACATGTATGTGCCTGATGTTGGCTGCACAGATCTGAGCCATTAGCTCCCTTGGTGTGACATTGAAGCTGAAGCCTTGGCTTCAGCCCCTAGGTAAGAAATCATTCTTGCCCTCTGTAGCTTCATGCTGTTCCACTGTGACAATCCACCCCCCACCCAAGTCCTCTCACAAGCCATAATGAGAAAAGAGTGAGAACGGATCAATGCAAATCCAACACCATTCAAAGCTTATGCTCTACAGACAGTCGAGCTTGGTACCCAAAGCATAGCACACAGCCATCAGGACAGCACTGTGCTGAAGTCAGAAATCACCAGAATAGGCAAAAGATTCACAAGACATCATTCACTCATCCATCCAGCAAAGACGGACCAAGTATCTGCAAAATGGGTCTTGCCCTGTATTGTTAATGGCTGTGTAATGATAAAGATGAGTAACACTCAATTCCTGCCCTCAGGAAGACAGACTTGTAAACAAATCAGTGCAAGTCCTATATTCTGTTCTAACAGAGAACTTCAAAGTGCTTTGAGAGCAATGACTTGTGTTAGGGTGGAAGAATGCTCATCGAGCCATGGTTAGCAGAAGTCGACACCACTATTGACTCTTCAAGTGGCCATTCACGAATTCACCTGCCAGGCTTCTCCCTGCTCTCTCTCCCTGCCCCCGCCTTCTTGGCACATCCTGTTGTTACCATGAATGTTGTCCACCCTCCTGACTGCACTTCTAGTGCAAAGGTGCCCACGTGATGCTCCTCTCTGGCCTCACTCCTGTTTCAGGTTCCTTCAGTGGCAACTTTTCAACCTTCAGCCTCCCCTCTGAGGCTGTCCTTTGTCACCTCCACCTACAACCCACACATCAGCTCTGCCCACTGGCTGCCCTACTTATCTGGCCCTGTTCAGACCTGCCACTCATGGGAGAACTCAGGCTGTCCTCTGGGCTTCTCTCCTCCCTTTCCCGGGCCACATCCAGAGTGTGTCTCCACCCTGGAGACTTTGTGCCTAAGAAGGAGCCTAAGCTAAAATCTATAAGCAATTAAATGTTTAAACTAAAAATTATAAACATTTATTTTTAAATGACAGTAATATGTGTGAAGAACCCTTAGAAATATCTATATTTTTTGACTTAGTCATTTTACCTCTTAGAATCTGTCCCAAGCAAGGGGAAATATTGATCTATAAAGATATTTACCACAGCACTATTTACAACAGGGGAAAAATTGGAAAACAACTAAATGTCTAAAAATAACCACCACTAAAAATCTTTCTTCGGGAAAATATTTGATAACATGGGAAAATGCTTGGGATGGAAAAATCAGGTGAAAATACTAGAATACTGAATTCTGTTCATACTACTGAGAGGTGGACTCAGCATTGACTGCAGGCCTAGCAGTGAAACCAGACTTGAATGACAGCTGTGCGCCTCACTAGCTGGGTGCCCTCGGTCGAGGCAGCAAACTTAGCTTTCGATTCTTCATTTTCAAACTGGAGATAATAACAGCAGCTACCGTGTAAAGTTGTCATAAAGATAATGTATGTGAAATATTTAGCACTATGCCTGGCTGGTAGACACTATTGTTAGTATTATTACACTGAGTAGGCCATCACTGCTGGACTAGAGGGGACAGGGATCCCCAGGGCATTTGGTAGAGGGGTGGGCCACGGGACATTCCTGTATTTAAAAGAGCACACAGAATGGGGCAAATATGGCAGAGAATAAAGAAAAAAAGTTGGCTGGCAAAGGGAATGTATGCCCCTCAGACATAAAGGCAACACTCTACCTTCTTTTAGGAATTTCCTCTACCAGGTAGAGACTCTCATTTTTCTAAGCTTTGTGACATGGTTTCCTTTCCTTCCTTGGCTTGATCTATGATCCTTTCCTTGAGAGGCTTCCAAGATATTAATAATATACCCAGGGAAAAAAGAAAATCCAAGCCACAGAACTCTTTGCCCAAGAATCTAATGGTCTCTACCAATAACGCTAACCACAGACAGGAATAGAATTCAGCCTTGTCAAAGGAGAGGCATCCTGTCCCACCCAGCTGGCATGAGCAGGAAAACCTATGACATGCTAGACTTTCTGTTGGCTCTGGCAGTGCTTGTCTGAGCAGCCAGCATCCTAACCTTTGTACGGAATCTCTCCCATGAGCTCAGGAAGCGGGGAAGGAGGCTGGAAATGTCACCAACCCAGTGCCGCAGACAGCTCCTGCCTGGTCCTGCAGATGCCAAATAAATGATTCCCCTAGGTCCAGGAATCCACAGCGTTCCTGGATCCAAAGCCCACACATGGCTTTCCTGCCCTCTCTGCAGTGATGAGGTGCCTGGGGATCCCCACCCGCGTGATCACCAACTTTGACTCTGGCCACGACACGGACGGAAACCTGATTATAGATGAGTATTATGACAACACAGGCAGGATTCTGAAGAATAAGAAGAAGGATACCATCTGGTGAGAAACATTTCCAGGGCTGCAAATCAGGGCCCAAGCCTGTAGCAGGAAGGAGGGCAGGGCTGTGTCCGGGAGGCTGCTGCCCTCCTGTTCTCCGCCCCACCCCTCTTGCCAGTCTTCAGCTGGGAGACAGCTGAACAAAGCCACTTTGCGGTCTAGATCCCTCACATCTTAAGAGCTCTCTGCCCTGGGTTGGGGTTTTCCTCTCTGTCCCCTCCCTGACCTAATACTCAGCCTATGGTCCTGCCACGGGAGGGCCTTACGCCCGGACACAAAGACAGCGAATGCCTCTGTGAGTCAGCAACACACACAGTAAAGGGCCACGCGGCCTGTTTCGTGGGAGAGAGTGAAGGATTTTTAACTTCAGCGGACTCCGGAAGCCTTCACTTACCGTTCACAAACCGCGTCAGCCAAGGGAAGCTCTTTTCCTGGGAGGCGAATGGAGGCGCACGGGAGGAAGCGCCCTCACCGTGCACCCGCGGGGGTTTCAAGGCGTGCGGTGTGCCGAGTCTGTCCCTCTGCCTAACGGTTCACTCACTCGCCCATCCCCTGCCCTGCTCGGGGAAGAGCGGGCGTACCACCTCTCCCTCAGCTCCCTTTCACACCGACGCTTCCGGCTTCTCCCTCAGGAATTTCCACGTCTGGAACGAGTGCTGGATGGCCCGAAAGGACCTCCCCGCCGGGTACGGAGGCTGGCAGGTGCTGGACGCCACTCCTCAGGAGACGAGCAATGGTGAGGCTCTCCTGGAGGAAGGCCGCACCCCTCCCACAGAAAGCGCCCCCGCCCCTGCCCAGCCTGCGGCGAACGGCCCAGCCAGCCTCCCCGTTCTTCCTCAGGCCTCTACTGCTGCGGCCCTGCCTCTGTGAGAGCCATCAAGGAAGGAGAAGTGGGCCTGGACTACGACACGCGCTTCGCGTTCTCTATGGTGAACGCCGACTGCGTGTCCTGGCTCGTCAGTGCAGGGAAGGAACAGAAACTTCACCGCGACACGAGTTCCGTGGGCAATTTTATCAGCACGAAGAGCATCCAGAGCGACGAGCGGGATGACGTCACCGAGAACTACAAGTACGGAGAAGGTAGGACGGAGCCAGGCCTGCTCGGGGCCCGCGTTCGGGGCGCCTTCCCCGACCCCCGGGAACCAGAGAGCGGAGGTGGGCAGGACCCAGGTCCACTGTCTTGTCAGGTGTCCAGTTTTAAGGCCCCGGTCGGGGTGTCTTCACTGCCTCACGCCCGTCACCGCCCCACGCCCTGCAGGCCAGCGAGCTCCCTCCACAACACGTTCGCGTTGACTGTGGAGCCATTCACACGCTCCACCCCAACACAATATGGATTCTTCGCCCCCACTTCCGCCCAAACCAGCCTTTAACTGTAGACGGCAGGGGGTTTAGTAGACCGTCTCCTATGAGTTAATTTAATTGACTATTTAACTCATTGTGTAATTAATTGTGTTTCACTGTGTGTTTGGGCGACAGGCCAGACCAGTGCTAGCCCCCGGGCTGACGAAGGGCCGATGTTCACTCCCACCCCCGCCGCTCCGGGCTGGCAGGGCCGGGGGGGGGGGGCGATGCTGAGGTGACAGCCCTGGCGGGGGCTTCTCACCACGACAGCAGGACCAAGGGGGAGGCTCAGGTAGTCAGGTATAGATGAACTCCTGGAAATTGAGAAAGGCCGACCACCGGGTTCAAGTACCAGGGAGCGAAGCAAAAATATCCAGTTCGTGAGGGCCAGAAGCAGGGTGAGGGGCCAGAGCTGGGATCTGACGCGGGAAGATCTGAGCAGGAGCAGGGCAGAGTGGATGCAGGGCGCGGGGCTGAGCAATTCTGGGGGCGCTGGTGAGTGGCTTTCTGTGCTTTGCCTGCGTGGGCCTTGGGGGCAAACACAGGAGGCTCCAGCACTCCCTGCATGGGCATGGGGTACCCAGTAGGAGACTAGCACTGGACACAGCCCAGCGGTGCCATCCTCCCTCCAGCCACCTCTTGGCTCTGGCCTCATCTTAGTTGGGTTGCCCCAGAAACAGATGGTGAGGCAAGGATTCAAATACAAGTGGTTTATTTATGAGGCAATCATGGAGTACTGGTAGGAGAGCAAGGATGTGAGACAGGGAAGGGGAGGAAGTGAACACAGAGTGCGTTTTCAGTATTAGCCCCGTGGACAGCAGGAGCTTACTCCTGCTGGGAGCCCTGGGAGTAGGGTTGTCAGGGGAAATACGGGACAGTAATGCTTTAGTATATAAGCATGTCCCAAATTATTTGTTGTTTATCTGAAATTCAAATTAAAGGGCCCTGTATTTTTATTTGCTAAATGTGGCAACCCTACCACCGATTCGGTGTAAGGTGAAGTGTTAGCAACACTGCAGATTTACAGAGAGGCAAGGGGGCTAAAGTATTTATCTACTGACTCCTGCTGGTCATGGGTTGAGGGCCATTCCTGGGGGTTGTAAATTCCCTAGCACTTCTGGCCCACCCCATGCATGGACTGAGTCTGCTCTGGTGGCAGAAGAAGTCTCAGACAGAGTCTCAGGGGCTATAATTTGAAAACAGGGGTTGCGGGCACTGATGTGGCAAGTGCCAAGGGGATATGGGCCAGGCATTGACAGGTTTGCTGCAGAGATCCACAGGGTCCCCTGTGAACTTGGGGGGATTGGAGTTATATCCCGGTGAGCCTGAGTGTCCTGCTCAGATGTAGTTCCTGGGCCAGCAGAATTCTGTCTCCTCCCATCCAGCCTGACAAGATCAGGGGTCGAGACTACAGATGATGCACTTAACCTATTCACACCTCTCTGGGCCCACTCTTACCGAAACAAATGTCTCAAGATCTTCTTCTGCCTGGAACTGGGCTTACAACAACCCCCAGAGCAAGGAGATAAAAGTGTCCTCTGCCTCAGGAGGTTGTGGTAAATGCATTGAGGGGAGACCCAATCCCTGGGGATAGTAAGTTCTCAGCAAAGGTAGCCTCTGGAATTATTAGGGACACGGGGGAGAGTATTTCTGCACGTCCTGCCCACAGGGATCCCAAAACTGAGCAGGGAGGCTTGGACCACTCTGGGAACTCTGCTTGCCTGAATAAATTTATTTATTTTTACTGTACTTCTCAGTTCCTCAATTTCTAGGAATTAGTCTATACCTGACCAATCATCTGGTTCTGGAAGAGGAAATCATACCACCCCTGCTGTCTTTAAGATGTTTGTTCCTCTGCGTTTGTGGACCTTTGTCTTCCCCTTGAGGATCAGGGTAGAAGGGATGGTCGCGAGCACAGGTTTTGGAGTCAGGTGTGTTTGGTTTCCACCTAGACTCTGCTCCTTGCCAGTTGTGTGACTTGGACAGGTGACATGGTCTCTCTGAGCCACCTTTTCCCCATCTGTATATGGAATAATAGTAATAACAGCGCATCTCTCTGATGGTTGATATGAGGATGAATGGTGTGAAGTGCTCAGCAGAGCCCAACTCTTAGAAGCACCTGATGAACGGGAGGGAGTGCTTGTTATTGGAAATGAAAGTTCCAAGCTGTCGATGGAGATGCTGAGGGCGGGGTGTTCAGCCAAGGCTTCCCCCATGTCAGCCTGGCTCACAGCTGGACTTGTGCTCTGCCCTCAGGTACCCCCCAAGAGAGGCAGGCCTTTCTGAAGGCTCTACAGAAGTTGGAGGCCAGAAGGTCCCAAGGCTCCCTACGAGCAGGCTCGCAACCTTTCAGGCCCACACCGAGGAGCCAGGAGGACCCTCGGAGGCTGGATACACCTTCCCTTCGACCCAGTGATGTTGTCCAGGTCTCCCTGAAATTCCAGCTGCTCGGCCGGCCCAACATGGGCCAGGACATAAGATTTGTCCTGCTGGCCCTCAACGTGTCGTCCCAGTTCAAGGACCTCAAAGTGAACCTGAGTGCCCAGTCTCTGCTGCACGATGGGAGCCCTCTGTCCCCATTCTGGCAGGACACGGCATTCATCACACTCTCTCCTCAAGAAGGTAAAGGTTCTGGGTGTGGACGTGCGATGGACTGTGTACACAGAGTCAGTTAGGTCTGCAGTCCCCAACTCCTGGGCCATGGACCGGTACCAGTCCACACAGCAGGACATGAGCACCGGTGAGTGAATGCAGCTTCGTCTGTATTTACAGCTGCTCCCCAACGCTCACATCATCACCTGAGCTCCGCCTCCTGTCAGATCAGTGGCGGCATTAGATTCTCATAGGAGTGTGAACCCTACTGTAAACTGCATGTGAGGAGTCTAGGTTGCACACTCCTTATGAGAATCTAATGCCTGATGATCTGAGGTGGAGCTGAGGCAGTGATGCTAGCGCTGGGGAGCGGCCGTAGATACAGATTATCATTAGCAGAGAGGTTTGCACAATGAATGTAATGCATTTGAATCATCCCAAAACCATCCTCCCCATCCCCCATCTGTGGAAAAATTGTCTTCCATGAAACTGGTCCCTGGTGCCAAAAAGGTTGGGGACCACTAGGTTAGGTCAATGCTGGTGGGGTCAAGCCAGTCAACAGGGTTCTGGGGGAGACCCCAGACACGGTTCTTCCTACCATCCCCTTCAGCACAGATCCCTCTGTCCCTCTGCCTTCCTCATCCCCTCCTTTCTCCTCCTCCTGCTGCTGCCCCTCCCCCTCCTACTCCAAGGAAAGTAGCCAGTTTAGTGGGAAAAGCCTGAATTTGGAGTCATCTAGACCTTGGCTGGAGCCTCAACTCACCCATTTACATCAGAATGACCTTGAGCAAGCCATTTTTTTTCTCTTTTAACCTCACTTCCTTCATCTGAAAAGCCAGTACCTGCTTTGCCAGGACTCCGTACATGTTGGCTCCCTCTTCTCTATGAAGGGGTCACCAGATCCAACCCAGGCCCAGCTGATTTCCTCAGCTACTCTCACCTTATCCTGTGTTCTCTCCCTAGCAAAGACCTACCCCTGCACAATCCCCTATTCCCAGTACAGCCAGTACCTGTCCACGGACAAGCTGATCCGCATCAGTGCCCTGGGTGAAGAGAAGAGTTGTCCTGAGAAAATCCTGGCAAACAAGATCATCACCTTATCTTATCCAAGCATCACAATTAATGTAGGCAAAAGTCCTGCAAAAGGCCCGCAGGGCCCCTTGGATCTGGCTGGGAGGGAGTGGAGCCTGCTGAGAGGGCAGCCTGGGGCTGCTCAGGAGAGCTTCCTTCCCTTTCCTTTGGTGCCCCAGAAGGGGAAGATTTATCTGAGAGGTCTTCATCCTCTTGTACCACTAGAGGCGTTATGGATGGTTCCTTGAGCAGATGCCATGGACAGTGAAAGAGAGACCCTTCTGCTGGGGGCCTTCCCTAGGGTCGACATAAGGAACATGAGCCCAGACGGGAGGGTCTGGGATGGGGGAAGAGCCCTGCCTGCAGGTCAGCTCAGACTTGATTTGTCCTTTTCTGGGTGTGTATCCAGGGACAAGTCCCTGGAAAAGCCTCTGCTTCATGAACCGTCAAAAGAGAGGTTTAGACTCTATGGCCTTTGAAGACCCTTCCTGCTCTGACATTCTGTTGTCTTTTGCGTAGGAAGACATAAAGGGCTCCCTTCCTTCCAGTGCTGTCTCCCCAAGGCCTATGAGCCTCCTAGGCCCTGCCAGCTGAGCCCAAGGAGACCCCTGGTGGGGAAACTCCAAGATTTGGTTAGAACTTGAGCTTATATAGCATCTTAGCAAAGGAGGAACACATTTTTAGAGAAGTAACAATAGAAAGGAAAAGGACCTTGCGTCTCTAAGGGCAGCAAATTGTGGGAAGGCAAATACATGGGAAACTCATGGTAGATAAAGGCTAGTTAGTAAAGTTTGCTGTGTAGATTCCTCTGGAGCCATCTCCAGGCTGACAAAGGTCTAAACTTGTCAGTGATTAAATTCTGTCCTTCCTGGTAGAAAGGGGAGGGGGAACAGCTCTGTAAATTTATGTCCTGCTTTTAGGCAAATAGGGGTAGACCAGAGAGCTTTTATTATATATCTGCTTCAGCTCAGTTGTCTTCAGCTCAAAATGATCCTTATGCCAAAGTGGCGTATTTTGGGGTGGCCTATCCTGGCACGCTACAGGACAGTGCCCTCCATAAGTGTTCGGTAAGTTGGGGAATGAGGACTAATTCTCTACTCCTTCCCTGGCTCCGGGTCTCTGTTTAGGTTCTAGGACCTGCTGTTGTGAACCAGCCACTCTCCATAGAGATGATATTTTCAAACCCCCTCTCGGAGCAGGTTGCAGACTGTGTGCTGACTGTGGAAGGAAGTGGCCTCTTCAAGAAACAGCAGCGAGTCCTGTAAGTGCGGGCAGTGCCCAGCCTTCTCACCCATGTCATCCCTGGATTAGCCTCTCCTTCTTTTCGGACATGGGCTCCTAGGCCAGGCCCAATACCAGGGAAGGGAAAGTGGAAGCACTCCCTTCCACTGAGGAAACTGAGTGGAGAAGGACTTTGGGGTTATCATAATGCCTACAGTTATTGGACATTCTCCGTTCTCTGTTGCAGCATTGGAGTCCTCAAACCCCAACACAGAGCCAGAGTCACTCTGAAGACTGTCCCCTTCAAGAGTGGCCCAAGGCAGATCCAAGCTAATCTGAGAAGTGACAAGTTCAAGGACATCAAGGGTTACAGGAACGTATATGTAGACTTTGGGTTATAAATCCTGGGACAGTGAGCTGGACATGTGGATTTTAAGCTTCAGGAAAAGGAGCAAGTTCAAATGCAAGCTGTGCCATTCTCCACCACAACAGAGGCTTCACAGGGCTCTGGCGTGAGCACCAGGGCGGATGCCCACAGTGGATAGTTTCCTGGGCAATTTGCACAGCTCCCAGGACTCTGTTTAGGTCCCAGGGATTCCATGGTGTCCCATCCAGAAGTCTGATTTGGCATAGAGGTCAGAGGATACGGGTTGGACCTGACCATGACTTACTGCCTGCAGATTTCAAGGAAAGAAGACTAGCTGAGCAGCTCCCTGTCATTTTGTTGTCGCAATAGCTTATTCTCTAGTACCAATAAACTTCAGTCCTTAGCTCTCATCTCCTTTGTCCCGTGTAATCATCACTTTCCCTACAGCAGCCCCTATCCACTCCTTGGATGCTGGGAGTATACTATTGTTTCAATGCCTGAACCTATTCATTCATTCAGAAACATTTATTGAGTGCCCAGTATATGCCAGGTACTGTTCTGAGTATAGGGGACAAGGCAGAAAATAAAGTACAGTTCCTGCCCTCATGGTGCTTACATTCCAGCAGGGCCAGGGGAGACAGACAATAGACATGTCAACAGATGAGTAAGATACTTACAGATGGTGTGTCAGCCATGATCCAGTTAGGAAAACAAAAACCTCTGTAGGTATTTCTACATACTACCTATCATCTATGTGTCTTGGCAAAAAACCTGGGAGATATTTCACTCTTAGCGTCCTTTGAATCCTTTCCCATGTCACATCTAAGAGGTCCCTCAGTCCTAATGCGACCAGCCTCTTCACTCAAAGCCCATTGTGGTCTTGGATGGCCTTGGATTGGCTAAGGTTCAGGAGATAAAGCCAGTGGAATAACGGAAGGAAGTAGATTTTTGGTGAGGAAAGCTTTTCTGGGTCCTACTAAACACAAAATAGCTCCAATCATTATCTCCTCTTGGACACACCTGCTTTCTCCCGGCGCTGTGCAAAGTCTTGCCTGAAGAAAGGCATGATGCACCTGCTGTCCAGGTGCGGGCTACGTGACCGAGACAGCTGTCCTATTAAATGCACACAGGTTAAATAAGGACGCTAAAGACTTCCATTATATTTAAACAAAAGGGTAAGTGTAGTTAATCAGAGGGAGAGAAGGGGATGTGGTGGGAATTGCGTAGTGGATAAATAGTCCTGTTAGAGAGTGACCAGGAGCTGATGGAAGGAAGCTGGAAGTAACCTACAATTATTTCATCCTATAATTATTATCTGACAATCATCAGAAATAGTTTAAGGAAAACACTGTAAGAGACAACAACCTCTGAAGCACTTGGAAGATTTCAGTCCCTGCACCCTTGACCTGTTTCATGAGTCCTGATTTTAACACCATAATCATTAACTTTTTCGCTCAACACATATTGACTGAGTTTCTACTAGTGGCCAGGCCCTGAGTAGGTAGACAGTGAGGACACAAGAAGGACCAGGGCCTGCACTCAAGGAGCCCACATGTAAGCATGTGAAGAATGAAAAATAAACATGAGGTTGTAACACAGAGTGGTGAGATCCACCACTGGGGTAGCCCAGGGTGTTGTGGGAGCACACGGAGGGCTAACTAGTCCAGTTTTGGGATTGTGGATCAAGGAAGGCTTCCTGGAGGAAGTGGCATTTAAGCAGAAAGCTAAAAGACTAGCAGTCAAAGAGTAGGAGTTGGAAAGAGAGGGGGTGGAGTAAAGCAGCCAGGAACTGCAAGTCATTCAGATGGCTAGAGGTCAGAGTGGGAGGGAGCAAGGGCAGGGAAACAATTAGGCCAGAGCCAGGTGGTGAAGAGCTTCAGGTGGTGGTCTAAGGAGCTTGGACCACAATCATCTTCAGGCGGCTGTCTCCTCCAAGTCTTGGATCACAGTCACTTCCTGCAATGTCAGTGCTCAGAGTTGATTCTATGTTGCAGAGCTGAGCAGACTTCATGTGATTTAAGAAGCGCTTAAAGGACAAATAGTTCTCCACCCTTGTCTGCTGTAGGAGCTTGCAGTTCCCATCAGAGTCACTTCTTTGAGTAAGGCCTTTCTTGAATGCAAAGGTTGCCTTTTGTCCATCAGTTTAACATTTTTTGAGTACCTATGTGCTGAAAGTTCTAGGCATGTGGAATAGAGCAGTAAATAGGACAAATAAGGTCCTCCCTTAGCCAGCCCCAACCACCAGCCTCACAACCCCCACTCCTATCCCACAACCCAATGGAACTCAGTATATTTTTCTTCTTGCAACATTCAGTTCAGCTCAAGGCCAAAAGGAGCCTGGGAAAGGGTTTTTGAAGGAATTCCTTTTTCTTCATTGTGTGTAGCCTTGGCGACTCTATCAGCCAAGATGCTCCGTTGTGAATCAGGAAATGCCCCAGATGGAAAGTGCCAGTCAGCGTCAAGCTCCCCTTTCTGTGCTCTTCTTCTCCCCAAGATCTTGACACCTCAAATCCTCACTGCCTTGGTGCCTTCAAATAGATATTTTAAATATTTCATTCAACTTTTCTAGTTCTCAACAGAGAGTATGGTAACAAGCTAGTCTGCTGTATCTGGAAGCAGAAATCCTTGAGAGATTTTAAAGAACAGAGAGACCTTCTCAATGGTGGTTTGGATTAAGGCTAATGTGAAATCAGAAGTGTGGGATTTGAGTTGTAAGACCTGAGTCTGAGGTCTTAGACCTGAGTTCTAGGCTTTGCCGTGAGCTGTGAGCTATTGGGAACATTGGGAGACCTCACCCCGGGAAGCTCAGCAATCGATTTCTAGTGCGTGTGCAGCAAGGGTACAGGAGGTTGTCACGTGCATCTTTAGCCTCTTCCTTGGCTCTGTTTGGGCTCCATCTCTATTCTTTCATCTTTTGCATCATTTTATTAATAATATGCTTGTCTTCAATATCATGTTTCAGTGTTTGTCTTCTTAAATTCTTTCCGGAATGAGACAGTATATTAATTGATCTGTTTGTTCATTCATTCATTAAAATAAATTTTTACTCCCTGAACCTGTTTTCTCATCAATAAAATTGGAATAATGATCCCTTACCTAGTGCACAAGATTGAGGTTCAGATCATATGAGATAACGTGTAAAGCAATGTGGCAGCATAATTAATGTATTTGCGTCTGGGAGTCATGTTGAATATCTTTTCTTCTCTGTCCTCCATATCCTGGCCATTGGCATGTCTTGTCCATTTAACCTCCTACATTTCTGTCAAATCTGTCTGTGTCTATCTTTACAAACACCCCTCTGACAAGGCCACCATCATCTTTCACCTGAGCCATTATGGTAATTGCTTATTGGTCATCTCTCTTCCCCTCTTTCCCCCTCTAAATCATTTTTCCTATTTTAGCCAGTGTGGTATTTTTAAAATGCAAACGTGATTGTGTTACTCTCTTGCTTAAAATATCATTCAATGGCTTCCCACTGCTCTGAGTATAAAATCCAAAATCCTTAATTCAACCCCACAAGGTTTTGCCCTTGCCTTACCTCTCCTCCCCTCTGTGATGCAGGCCCACTCACCCCTTGCCCCATGGCCTTGCTAACTCCCATTTATCCTCTCAGTTTCTCAGGGAAGCCTACCCTGACCTCCACACCTAGGCCGGAGAGCTCAGAACCTCCTTGTCATAGCACATACCACAATGGCAGGTAAATGACTAATGGTGCAGGCACTGCCTTCCCCGGCTGGAATATAAGCTCCCTGGTGGAAAGGACACTTCTATCTGATTTACTACAGTATTACTAGTACCTAATACAATTCCCAGTGCACAATAGTACTCAATAAATAATTGTTCACAAATGAATAAATGAATCTTTCTTGGGCACACACCAGCTGACAGATTGTTTTTTGGCCAAGGCTGGGGAGTTGAAAGGTGTGGGTGCTGTAGGAAGCAGAAGGACAGCCCTTTCTGGTCACCCCTCCCTCCAGCCTCATCACACCACCCACTCGCTTTTTCTCGGCTCAACCAAAACACAGCAGTGTCTGTCCTACCATGGGCTCCCCTAAAAGTGCCCCAACTGAAATACTCCAGAGACTGGATATCGGTGATGCTCTCATGGGAATTGTACCAGGAAACAGAAGATTCTCTTTGCTGATACCAGAAGTAGAATAAACTCCCAAAAGGGAAACCAGCCCATGATGTCCCCATTGCCCTCCCAGGGAAGGGGGCTCTCCGTGGTGAAAACAATTCTTTCAGCCAGCCTTTTCTTTCTCTTGGAAGTTTTTGTTATTTTTGAGTATCAACACATAAACATATGCTCATGGCACAAAGATACAAAAGGCCATATAGAAAAAGCATTACCCCTAACCACTGAATTTCCTTATCTAGAAGCAGTAACTTTCCAGAAATATTTTATGTAAACACAAGAAAATTTATACATATTGTCCCCCTACACATCCTTTACACAAAGGTAGCATACTGTTCATACTATTTTTTCTCTCCCTTGTTTATTCCATTCGACAATATAGCTCAGAGATTGTTCTGTATCAGTTTATATAGAACTACTTTATTCTTTTTCACACTTTATGTATAGTATTTTATTGAATGCATGTCTTATAATTTATCTATCCACCTTATTTGTGGGTGTTTAGGTAGTTTCCAATCTTTTGCTATTATAAATATCAATGCATTGAATATTCATGTATAAATTTCATTTTATACCTGTTTGTTAGTTGTATGATAAATACGTAGAAGTAGAAAAACTGAATCAAAAGCATAGACATTTAAAGTTTTGTTATTACTACCTAATTTCCCTCTGTTATGGACTGAATTGTCTCCTTCCCCAAAATTCTTATGTTGAAGCCCTAACCCCCAATGTGACTATATTTGGAGATAGGACCTATATAGGGGTGATAAAGGTTAAGTGAGGTCATAAGCATGGGCCTTTGTCCATCAGGAATAGTGTCATCATAAGAAGAGGAAAAGGCACAGAGATCTCTCTCTTTCTGAGTATATGCAGAGAAGGGGCCATGTAAGGAC
The DNA here is from genome assembly GCF_000956105.1 of Propithecus coquereli. Classification (NCBI taxonomy): domain Eukaryota; kingdom Metazoa; phylum Chordata; class Mammalia; order Primates; family Indriidae; genus Propithecus; species Propithecus coquereli. The sequence continues at coordinate 14,188,404 of NW_012148618.1, read as the reverse complement.
ACAGTGAGGAGGCAGCCATCTGCAAGCCGGGAAGAGAACCCTCACCAGACACCAAGCCTGACAGCACCAAACTTGAACTTCAAGGCTCCAGAACTGTGAGAAAATAAATGTCTGTTGTTTAAGCCATCCAGCGTGCTGTGTCTTGTTATAGCAGCCCAAGCTGACTATACATCCTCCGTAAAGGCTACACCAATTTACACTCTCACCAGCATTATATGAGAGTATTTCCCCAAACCATCACTAACTCAGAATGTTGTCAAACTCTTGCCAATCTGATAAGTGAAAAAAATGAC
>NW_012148618.1:14163968-14186417 GCF_000956105.1 Propithecus coquereli | reverse complement strand
TTGGGAGGCTGAGGCAGGAGGATTGCTTGAGCCCAGGAGTCTGAGGTTGCTGTAAGTTAGGCTGACACCACGGCACTCTAGCCTGGGTGACAGAGTAAGACTTTGTCTCAAACAAATAAACAACAACAAAAAGAGTGTATATAGCAGAAAAATTACCTTTCTATTCCAGTCCCCAGCTCCCCTCCCCACAGGCAGCCAATGTCTTTTGTAGTTTGTTTTATAACCTTATATAGACATCCCATGTATATGCAGGCTAGTGCAGCTGCCCTTGAGAGTGGTTCTGGTGACACGGTCTCAGAAGCCCAGATAAAAGCTGGGCTTTAGAAGGCCAAAGAGGGCCAAATATGAGATCCTCTCTGTGTCCTGTCTTGTCAGTGACTAAACAGGAGAAATTCCAAAGACGTAGGGCCCAAGTCCCAAGATAGTTCCAGACCTTCGCTGGTGGAGTGCCCAAGACCAAATAGGCTTGGAAGACCTGGGGCCCTGGCTTCTGCTTTTAGGATATTTATCTTTTACCAACAAATTCTACCTCCTTATCTCTTTCATGCAGATGAATTCCAGACACACACATTCTATTATCAAAATAGCCATGAACATCTAGCAACTTGCAGCCCGTGATATATTCAGGGCTCAAGATTTGGAGTTGGATATGGGCCTCCTGTTTGTGGAGTCATTTCCTCCAGGGTCTTCGAGTATTGTCCAGATAACATCTCTGAGGGTCTCTCAAGGCCACTGAAGCAACAGGCTTTGAAGTTTCTTCTGGGCTTCTCCAGTTGGCAGATCTTCCCCATTCCACCCCCTATCCAGATGTGCCAGGCATACCCCTGCCTGGGCCTCCTGGCACAAGAGATAAAATGCAAAGGCTTACTCCCAGCAGCTGGGCCAGGAGATAGCAGCAGGGAAGGAGTAGGAGAGGAGAAACCTGTTGGGGTGCTCACAGGAGGAGTGGAAGGAAGTTTTGCTATTTACAGATTCTTAAGCCAACAAAAGTACCTACATCATTTTCTGTCTGGAAGACATATTCAGGGAGAGAACCCAGAAGCAAAAGTGCAAGACAGGCATTTCCTGTGGTCAAGTGGATAAGAGCAGCCTGCAGCCATGGGACAGGGTGAGCTGAGCCAGATCTCCACAGGGCTTCCGGGACTGTCAGTGGCCTCTCTGTCATTACGTGTTTTCAATAAAGGAAGTGGGATGATGGTGGAAGTGATGGTGGTGTGGCTATGGTGGTGTTGGTGGGGTGCTGGTGCAGTGGAGGGGACGGTGGTGTGGCTGTGGAGTGGGAATGGGGTGGGGTGTTGGCGTAAATTGGTGGTCGTATTTGTGATGATGACGGTGAGATGGTGATGGGGGTTAACATGGATTTATGTTTTTATCCCAGGATCATCATAACATGACTGTTCACAGCTCACTGGGTTGTGATACAAGTGAGAGACACCCTGGGAAAGCATGGGGGTGTCATAGTTCCAAGGTCAAATGGGAGAGAAGGGGAGGTGGGAGTCAGGGAATCCAGCTAAAAGAGGCAGAGGCCGACACAAGGCAAAAAAACAGGCAGAGGTCACCAGACTCAGAGCACTCTTGCCAGGAATTAAGTACTATCTCCTGGCCTGTGGAATTGCCCGCCCTTTTGTGTCCTGGGGAAGAAGAAGTGGGCAGGCAGAGGGAGGGGATGAGGAGACTGTGGGGACAGCGGGAAGCAGCTGCGGTTCTGTTGCTACAGAAACTGCCTCATGCCTCAGCCCCGGTCGGCCAGTCTGGTGTGTGGAGGGTGACTCGCCATGAGACCAACACCTGTGAGGGGAAGAAAAGAGCTCTGGGCAGATTCAGACGATGAACTTGATCATGCCCTGTGAAAATAGGGCAGACACACCAATAAATCATCCTTTTTGCTCTTTTGGGCCCTAGATAAACTAAAAATCTACTCCATCAAAGGGACACATTTGAGGATATCAGGAGATTGTCAAGTCTAGTCCCAAACCAGAAGATACCCCAGGGCACCAAATCCTTTCCAGGCAGGAGGCAACAGAGCACCCAGTCGCCACCAGAGAGGATTCACTGAGCATTAGCTCCGTGGTCGTGGTGTGCTGGGGCTGGCTCGTGCTGGCTTGCACAGGCTTGCTAGAGCCAATTGCCAAATTTTTAGGAATCTTGTGCACCGGTTCTTAAACACAGGCATTATTAAGAATTTAATTGTATAGACTCACAAGTAAACAAATTATATTAAAAACAAAGATAAAAAGTACTCCAAACTCATCACTTCCTAATTATTTTACTCCTTTTTACCTTCATGTTCTTGAGGATATTTAATTCTATTGTATCTGTATAGTGGGAAAACCATATAATGGTGTGTCACCCTGCACTTCTTCACAACTCTGTGCTCAGTGACATCATATCAGTAGCTCGAAATTGGCCCAGGTGCAAGTGTTTACGCCACAGACATTGGCAAATGGCACCCCTCAGTGCTCCGCCTCCCCTCAGCCCCCAAGCCAGTCGTTAAACATTTACCACACGTAACTGCTTGAAGGGCACGCAGGAGGCAGCGTGAGGTATTGTGAAAAGCAGAGGGCAGAGGGTGGGACGCTGTACACATCAGTGAAACCTCTGAAGAGCATCCCACCTGGGGTCTCTGTGTTAACACGACTTCTCACTGCATTGTGATTCAAATAGAGGAAGACCCTGGAAAGCATGAGGGTGTCATAGCCTCAAGGCCCAATCGAGGAGAGAGGGTGGTGGGAGCCAGGGAATCCACCTGAAAGGGGGAGAAGCTGGCATTAAGCAAGAAGGCAGGCAGACCCCAGAATGCGGAAACCGCAGAGGCCGCTGCAAGGGGCTGCCAGCACAGGGGTAGGCCTGAGGCCCCCGCGACGCACCTCAGAAACTCCCGTCGAGGCTGTGTCAACGTTCTCCTCCATCCACTGAGGGAGCAAACACTGGGGCAGGGGAGGCGGATATAAAAACACCCTGTGCCCCGGAAAGCGCACAGTGAAAGGAGAGCAGAGGGCAGGTGACAGCTATGAAATGGAACAAGTGCTGGGAAAGTGGAGCAGAGCACTGTGGCGGCTCAGAGGACCCACCTCTGCCTGCAAGAGTCAGTGAAGGCTTCAGAGGCAAGTGCCTCTGGGTCTTGGAAGACGAGTAGGCACCAGCCAGGTAGAGAGGAGACAGGGGTAGCCTCCCAGACAGAACCAGCGTCCAGCTGAATCCTAAATAGTGGCTCTTGCTGTGACACTGTGGTCATTGTGTGGATTCGGATACACTGAGGCTCAAGGCATATGCCTTAGGACGTGACTGCTCACCATTCCGCCGTCCAGTCCAGCTCCACCAGCCCGCAGGGGCAGGGCTCGTCCTAGGCCCCAGCACCGGCCAGGTGCTAAGCAGAGAGAATCATTTCTGGTTTCTGAGTGCTGCTGTACTTCAATTTCTAAATCCCAGCCTCGCAGTGGCTATGTTCTGGCCATGGCCTTGCCAAGCCAGGACAAGGGGGATACAAGGGCCCAAGGAGCATCCAAGGGCACCAGGACCAGACATGTAGGGAGGTTCTTGCCCCCTCTGCACGCTTTCACATTTCTTCATATTCAATACCGGTTCTTTCTCCCTAATTTTATATCATTGGCATCTTCTATCAGCTCCACCACTAATGAAAGAAAAAATAGAGCAAGTGGGTTGCTTTCCTTTCTTTCTTCATCCTTCCCCTCTACTCTTGAGTTCTAAACCAGAAAGGTTGGGAACTGAAGGAAATTTGAAATAGGAGTATCTTGGATTCGCCAAGACATGTCTTGGAGCCTAAGGGACTTTGCCATCGGGGTCAGATCACCTCCCTGAAGTAGGTCAGATCTTATTCCACAGCGCAAGCAAAAGCCATAGCTTCTCTCTCACAGCAGCTGAGCCAGTGCAAAACTGCAGGCTGCCTTTCAGACCAAGGAGCTCCCAATGGCCTTCTGCCATCAAAGGAATGAAACTCCTTTGCTGCAAGAGGAAACAAACTTTTTCTTTTTAGTGTCATGCCTTATCTTGGGCTTGCTGAGCATATTTTTTGACTTTCCTGCTCCTTGTTTTTTCCCCCTCCCTCTGTAAAATGAGAATTGACTGATAGACTGTCATAATACTCTCAGAATACCTCCTTGAAGAGTTTTTCTGGGGTGCATAGTACTGTGAGTTTGGTGAGACTCTAGGTCAAAGAGCCACCACGCATGATCTTGGATGAGTCGGTTCCATGCTCAGCCTTACTCCTGTCATCTATGAAACAAGAGAATTGGACTCAATGATTTCAAAACCAGTTCTAAAAATTACGTGATTGTGCTCTAAGAAAAAATGAGAAGGGGTGAGCAAGATTCTGGGTTTTATTCATTGCTTTTGGGCTGGGACCAGAAAAGGATTCAACCATGAGAACAAGCGTTGTTCTCATTAATAAAAATAATAACAGTCCCATTTAATGGGACTTACTGTGTGCCTGATACTGTGCTAAGTGTATTACGTCCATTGCCTCATTTAATCCCCACAACTTGCAAGGAGGAGTGATTATTCTCAGGAAAAGGAAACTGAGGCTTAGGGTGGTTAAGTTACTTGCCTGAGGTCACACAGCTTATAAGTAATAAGTTGAGCCAAGGATTTTAACCCTGGCCTCTGACTCCTAAATCTCTGCTTTTGCTTATGTTGTCACATTTACCTAGTCTCCATGATGTCTCTCTTTTCATAATAGCCCTGAGTATCAAGAGCTGCGACTTCCAGGCAGCAGGAAACAATGAGGAGCACCACACCAAAGCCATCAGCTCCCGGCGACTCATCGTGAGGAGGGGGCAGCCCTTCACCATCATCCTGCGCTTCCGCGCTCCAGTCCGCGCACTTCTGCCTGCCCTGAAGAAGGTGAACCTCATTGCGCAAACTGGTAAGTGGGACAGGCCTAGACGTCTTTGGCAGCAGGACTGAGGGTGTGGGGTTCTCTCTGCAGCACCCTCTTAGACAACAAGGGGCAAATGGCCCACACCACAGGTGGGTCTTCAAAAGTCCTGCCCAGCCAGCAGGGCTGCTGTGAGGGTGCCCCAAGATGGCATAAATACTGTTGTATTTATGAGTCACAAATACTGTTGATTATGACTCAGAAGTTGCTCGGTGGCATTATCACTAAGGGGTTTCTTTTGGTTGCAAATGTAATATCAGCTTTGTAGAAAACCGTGAATGGGATCTAATCCAGGCTAAATATAACATTTAATTGCAACTACATGTCAGATATTGGGCCAAGCACGTCACATACACTACCTTATTCAGTCTTCACATGGGCCCTATGAAGCAGGTACTATTATTATGCCCACTTTATAAACTATGAAGCTTTTATAGACGTAGGTCCACGGATGCCAAGAGCCTGTGCTCTCCCATCTCCCTGTGCTGCGCCTCATTACCGGATGGGCCTCTTTCATTCTCCTCCAAAACCAATTTTCACCTGCTCTGTCCTCATAATACTCTGACTTCATTACTCTGAGTTGTGACCAAGAACTCCAAATGACCTATTTATCGCTGTGTCACTGCAGGAGAGCAGCCTTCCAAAGACAACAGGACCCAAGCCACATTCCCAATTTCCAGTCTGGGGGACCGAAAGTGGTGGAGTGCAGTGGTGACGGAGAGAGATGCCTGGTCCTGTACCATCTCGGTGACCACGCCCGTGGATGCTGTCATTGGCCACTACTCACTCCTGCTGCAGGTCTCAGGCAGGGGGCAACACCTCCTGGGCCAGTTCACGCTGCTCTTTAACCCCTGGGGTAGAGGTATGTTTGGACCTGGGCCAGCCTGCGTTGCACAGGGACTCAAGGCACCGGGGCTGGGGCGCAGCTCTGGCAGGGAGCACCTGCCCCCGGCCCCTGTAGGCAGCCCCCTCTAAGGGCAGCTCCAGCACTCAGTTACACTGCTGCTTCTCCCTGCATGGACAGGCTCTCAATCCCAGGGCCCTCTCTTTGCAAAGCTTGTCTCACCACCAGCCCCAGTGCTGTCTCAGGCTGTTTGGGTCAGGAGTTGAGACTCACTGTGGTGACCCTAGGAAAGCGACCCTTTATTGTAACGATAGAGGGGCGAGAACGAGAAAGGGGTTCAGGAATAAGGTGGCCTGAAAGATGGGCCTCTTGCTCTCTCTCCAGTCTCCCCTAGTCTGTCTCCAGGGTGCATTCAGGTTGTGCAATTTGGAAAATCCTCTTTAAGAAAAAGAATATAAAACGGTGAATTGCTAAGGACCCCCCACAGGGCCTGAAGGGATCTGTGTTGGTGAGGGTCCCGACGCTTCAGCTTCAGCTTCACACTAAAGCCACCCTGTTTTGCTGTCTTTGTTCCTCTCCACTTACTTGTTCTGTTCTTACTACAGATTGCTGGGTCCTCTTCATATTGACTTGTCCAAATATCTGCCTGGAGCCTTATAGCTCACCAGTCTGTGGTGGGCTTCCCTGGGGTCGGGTGGCCTCCTGGGGCCCAGTCAGGGGCCACCTCTGGCAAAGCTCAGCCCTAGCTGTGGCTGTGGCCGTGACTATTTCATCTAGAAAGGACCATCAGACATGGTTGACTTGCCCAAAATAAGACCCCAATGGGGTGTCTTCTCTTCCTTCCCATTGTGAAGATTGAGTCTGTCTTTCGTTTTAATTTATTTTTTTTTTAAAAAAAGGCAATGTCTTTCCTTTTAAAATCTGCCTCACCCACCTTAACCCTTTTGGCTCCCTGAAGGGTTGTTTGGGAGAATGGGAAACACTTCCTGTCCCTGCAACACCAGACAAGGGCATAGCCCTTTTCCTTTCAAGAGTTTCACTGCCAGCCTGGAGGGGACCCTGTTACAAGGCGGCGCTGGGAACCTGGCAGAAACATGGGGAAGTAAAAGAACCTTCCCAGGTTCTTACAGATGGCCCCGTGCCTGGACCCCAGTTCCTGACTGCCCTCCTCTGTGGTACCTGAATCCCAGTGGCCTCTCTCTCCACTTCTCTTGCCCAGGGTACAGGTAACTGACCCCCTGCCCCACCCTTTATGTGCCCCACCCACAGCTCAGGCCCTTCTTTCTGCTCCAAGGGTATAGGCAGGTGGAACACTAGACGGAAACTAGTGTCCATTCAGGGGCCCCAGCCCCACGTGGGTGAATGTGGATGCAGGCCCTTTGGCTGGGGAGGCCCCGTGGCTTCCCACATACTGCCAGAAAGACCTTCAAGCCATTTCCCTCTAAAGCTGAGGCTTTGGGGTACCCCCTAGCTGACTCTGAGTCCACATCCAGAGCTAGGCCCTGGTGACCAGAGCAAAGACACAGCAAGGACAGTTCTGGGACAGTGCTTGGTTCAGGGGTAACCCACAGTGGTGACTCCAGCGCCAGGATTCCTGCCTTTGTGCTCAGTTTGTAGGGACTGCCTAGGGAAGGCTGCTCTACATGAGTGTGTGCGGAGTGTCTGGGCAGGGGTGAGTTGTTGGCTCTGCTCATCTGGGAGGTGAGTAAGAGATTTTCAGAGATTCTCTGACATCTCAGTCTCATCTTAGCATACTTGGAGATGGTGCTCTCCTGGATTCAAAAGAAAATTTTACATCATATAATGAAAATCAAAGCCCTATTTATAGGCTGAGAACTTTATAAAATGGGCTGCACCCAAGTGGAGAAAAGGAGGGTGGTACTACCTGTGCTCTCATAATGTACTTCCCAGAGGCCTACAGATCCTGGGGCCAAACACCTCAGTTTGACGTGATTTCCAAGGAGGTGACGCCTCGCTGACTTCACAGAGAGTACTCAGGATGGAAGGGCAGGAGTCAAGGGCTCCTTGGGCATGTGGTTGTGTGATTTTAGGCCCCAGATTTTTCAGGGATTCCTAATTTCTAATATTCTGTCTTTCTGTTGCCTTGAGTACTCTCATCCCAGCTGGATGTCTAGAGGGCCCCTGAAAGGTGACAGTTCAGAAATCTTTTTCTCTTTCTAGCCTCCAGGAACTAGTCCAACCACCCCAGCCACTGGGTCAGAGCCACGGGCACTTGGTGAGCAGGGCAGTTCCCCCGCTGTTCCCAGCTTCCCAGAGTGAGCGATGACTCCTTAAAAGTCGCCCACCCTCCCCACAATGTGCAGCCCAACCTTGGATGAGGAAAGCAGGAGGGGCACCAGGAAGAGACCCCAGGAGTCCTAGGCCCACTTAGACACCCCCAGGGCAGAAATCCAATGCTCTTACTTCCACTTCTCAACCTCACAGCTCCTTCTGACCCTGTCTTGCCAAATGCTCCTCTTCCCTGTGCTCACTCCTGTCAACCTATGCTTAACTACTTTTTTTCTGAAACACCTTTTTTTGGTCACAAATTAGGCTTGTGGGAAAGACATACAGGTCACTGGGAAGCTCCCTGGGTTGTTGTCAATTTCTCTTGGGCGATTTCTCTTGCTCTCTGGCTGTACCTGTCTTCGGGAAACGACTAGGCTTTTTAAGCTTGGCTTGTTCCTATCTGCCTGGCTGGACATGCAGGCCGCACTCTGATTCACCAGGGACCCTGGGCCGGGTCCCAGTGGGAGCTGAGGACGAAGGACTTTCTCCTCGGTCTTCAGCCCAGAGCTGAAGGGAGGCCTGTAGCCAAACCTGACCCAGGCAGGGAGGGCAGAGGTCTGGATGTGAAGGGCAGGCCTAGCACCCCACAGGCTCCCATCCCCCCATTTCTTGCCAGAGGATGCTGTGTTCCTGGGGAATGAGGCCCAACGCAGGGAGTACTTGTTGAACCAGAACGGTCTCATCTACCTCGGCACGGCTGACTGCATCCGGGCAGAGTCCTGGGACTTTGGCCAGGTACTAGGGACCTCGGGGGGTGAGGGGGACAGTGGCTGTCCTGTAACCTTCAATGTCCAGGCCAAATAAAGCTGGCCTGGTCATGAGGCCATTTCTTTAGCTCACTTCAGTCCTGTAGTGCCTCTCTTTCCTCTGGGCCACATCCAACCATCCTCCACAGCTGCCAGAGTTATCTTCCTAAGAACTGCGGCAAACCAAGTCTCTGTCAAATCCCCACTGTCTACAGCTGTCCCCAAGCTTTTTTGCACCAGGGGCTGTTTTCATGGAAGACAATTTTTCCACAGACACAGGGATGGCTTCGAGATGATTCAAGTGCATCACATTTATTGTTCAGTCGAACCTCTCTGTTAATGATAATCTGTATTTGCAGCCGCTCCCCAGCACTAGCATCACCGCCTCAGCTCCACCTCAGATCATCAGGCATTAGATTCTCATAAGGAGCACGTAACCTAGATCCCCTGCATGAGCAATTTCCAGTAGGGTTCTGCTCCTATGAGAAGTAGATAATGCCTCCACTGATCTGACAGGAGGTGGAGCTTAGGTGGCGATGTGAGTGATGGGGACTGGCTGTAAACACAGATGAAGCTTCCTTCACTCACCGGCGCTCACCTCCTGCTGTGTGGCCTAGTTCCTAAGAGGCCACAGGTCTGCAGCCTGGGGGTTGGGGACCGCAGGTCTACAGGATAAAGACCCAATCCCTGGCTGGACACCAAGGGCCCTTCCAGCCATGCCCCTGCTTTCCTTTCCCATGAGCCACCCCATGCTCTAGCTCCTCTTGTCCCTGGACCCCCAGACTGAACATTCCCTCTGGCTGGAATAGCTTCCCTCCCTTGTCTCCTGGCAATCTACGGTCACTTAAGACCTTCCGGAAGGCTTCCCCACCCCACAAAGGCAGAGGGAGTCTCTCCACTGTGCTCCTGCTCTGTGTTGGCTTCTCTACAACAGCCTAGGCCATGTTGCTGTGATCTGTAATCTAAGGGGCTGCGTGCCCATCCCCAGCCCTAAACTGTGGGCTCCTCAAGAGCAGGAGCTGCCTTGGTAACCTCCACACCCAGGTCAGTGCCGGTGGGAGCAGCAGGTGTTTGCTAAATGGAAACGAAATGAAACAAAGCTGCGTAGTGCAGGTCCTTACAAGCTCACACCCTTCTGGGAGAGTCAGACAACAGAACAGGCCAAGGACTGCATGCCTAGGCACAGGGACCAAGTGGGAGGGAGGGAAAAGCCAGAACTCCCAGGGGGGACACCGAGGCAAGGGAGGAAGTTGCGGAGCCTGGGCCTAGGAGAATGACAAGACCATGGGGCTGTCTTGTGGTGTGAGTGCTTGACCTGGAGACCCTTCATCACGTCCCTGTGTGTTCCTTCCAGTTTGAGGGGGATGTCATCGACCTTAGCCTGGGCTTGCTGAGTGTGGACAAGCAGGTGGCAGAGTGGAGCCAGCCTGTGCACGTGGCCCGTGTGGTGGGTGCCTTGGTGAGTGAGAGGTCGGGGGAGCCAGAGTGGGGAGGAGATGAGACAAGAGCCCTCTGACAGACCTGCCCCACCTCTGCAGCCCTGGAAATCCTCAAGTCACAAATGGTCCCCTCCTGCCAGGGTGTGAGGGACAGTTCCCATGAAGGTTCTGAGTGAGGAGAGGAGAAGGACAGGCAATGGCACCCACAGGGGTGAGAAAAGGAAAAAGAACAATCATCCCTCAGGACAAAGGCAGCTGAGGACTAAACCTGGCCTGGACCCCTCAGAGAACTCTTTTCCCTTCTCCTGACCCCCTCCCCCAACCTGGAGGCTTAGGTCCTGGGGAAGGAGGGCGTTGTGTCCATCTCACCCACTGCTTGCTGCTATGGTGATCAAAGGGACTTGTTTTCGTTTCTAAATTATTCCTAAGAAAATGCAGGCCACGAAGGTAAGATGGTGCTTTGCCTTGTCCCTAAAAGTCCTTTCAGAGCAGTAATGTGTTCTCCATTTTCTCCTGTGCCTCTGAAGTCCCCACTGAAGAGGTAGTGGGAGTCAAGGCCAGCCTGGGAATGGGAGGAAGCTTGGGACAAGCAGTCTCCAGGACTCAAGTGTGGACCACCTCAAAAGAGTCAGGGCCAGGAATCTAAGGGCCAGTGAAACCAGCTCCCAGTGAGGGGCGGACAGCTATCATGCTCCTTCATGGCTGTAGCTGGAGGATGTGTTAAGGAATCCTGGGGCCGGGCACAGTGGCTCACGCTTGTAATCCTAGCACTCTGGGAGGCCAAGGCAGGAGGATTGCTTGAAGTCAGGAGTTCAAGACCAGCCTGAACAAGAGTGAGAACCTGTCTCTATCAAAAAATAGAAAAAATTAGACTGGTGTGGTGGTACTCGCCTGTAGTCCCAGCTACTTGGGAGGCTGAGGCAGGAGGATTGCTTGAGTCCAGGAGTTTGAGGTTGCCGTGAGCTAGGCTCAAACCACGGCACTCTAGCCCTGGCAACAGAACGAGACTCTGTCTCAAAAAAAAAAAAAAGGAGGAATTCTGGGCCCCAGCCCTAGAGATTATAACCTAGCAGGCCCAGCATGGAGTCCCAGAAACATGCAGGTTTAACAAGTGTCAGGTGACTGATGCAGGTGGTCTGTCCACCATGCTCTTCACAGCTCCCCAAGCATGGTGAACAGACCACTTGCCTCAGTCACCATCCCCTGGAAACTGTCCTGCTCGGGGGACTCACACACTGACATCCACACATTTCCCCAAACAGCTGCATGCTCTCAAGGAGAAGCGTGTCCTGCCCACACCGCAGAGCCAGGACGCCCAGGAGCGGGCCTTGCTGAACAAGCGCCGGGGCAGTGTGCCCATCCTGCAGCAGTGGCTCACTGGCCGAGGGCGACCTGTGTATGACGGTCAGGCCTGGGTGCTGGCCGCTGTTGCTTGCACAGGTACAGAGCAGGCGATGCTCAGGTCGGTCACCTTGGCTACTAAGCAAAGTGCCTGTCCTGCCTCTTGGGTTGTCCCTTGGTCCCCTATGTGGGAGGGACATTTCTAAATTCTGCCTCTACTCTGCAGCGTTTCCCCACCTTTGTCACGCCCATGAGCACTTGTCCCAAGCAGCTCCTCTCCACCAGCTTCTGCTTCTCTGCCCTCAGCGAAGTCGGGCTCGTTTGCACACTCTGCTCCCAAACTCACTTTCTCCCTGAAACCTTCCCTGCCCCTGCCCCACCAGGGCACACCCGCAGGGCTCTGTTATATATTCTGTAACCCTCTCCCCACTATAAACTCTCCTCACTGCATAACTTGTGCCTTATTTGTCAGCCTTTATACATCCTGTTTTGGGCTGTCAGTCCTAACTGCCTGGTGCCTGTACTTCTCCTCCATCCACAATGTCACCTGGCATTTTAAGGCAGAGCCCGCGCAGAGGAGACACTGAAAACTCTAGCCGTACACACTCCCCCAGGCCCGGTCTCCGGCGCCCCTGACCCTCGCCCCCGTTCACGCAGTGCTGCGATGCCTGGGAATCCCCGCGCGCGTCGTGACCACGTTCGGCTCGGCCCAGGGCACCGGTGGGGGTCTGCTGGTGGACGAGTACTACAATGAGGAGGGGCTTCAGAACGGAGAAGGCCAGAGAGGCGGAATCTGGTGAGAAGCCCGAAGGCGAGGAGGTTCAGACCAGGAAGGGCTCCACTCCTGCATGGTGTACCGAGGGGGAACCCTACACCCGAGTGGCCCTGGCCCTGGGAGTATGGGCTTTCAGGACTCCTGGAGGCAGGTGCCTATGGTCAGCCGTGGTGTGCATGCCCCTTCCTGGGAGTGTTGCAGCCACTTTTACACAGTGTCCTCCCAGCCCATGGTAACAACAACTCTGCCAGGCCACATTTCTAGAACCTCTTCAGCACCCCTTTTTTCCCCACCTGAAGTTTTCCCTGTGCTACATTCAGGATTTTCCAGACTTCCACAGAGTGTTGGATGACCAGGCCTGCTCTGCCCCAGGGGTATGATGGATGGCAGATTCTGCACCCAAGTGCTCCCAGAGGAGAAGGTAAAGCCTAGGGGTGGGGCCGGGACACTCAGGGCCACGAGAGCTGAAGGAGCCCCTTGGAGAGGAAACAGGAGCAGCGGGTGGTCCAAAGGGAGTCTGCATCCTCCAGAACAGGAGAAGCAGAAGGAAAGATCATGGCCAGCCAAATGCTGACCTGATGCCAGCCGGCTCAAAGGAATAAAGGTGTCAGCCATCCTGGCGACAAGGCTGCGGGGAGACTAGGCCCACCTTAGAGCAACGGGCACAGGAGCTGAGTCTCAATGAAGGGCAGAGGGTCTAAGTGGCTAGTGGATGTGGTGGGCCAGGGGCTTGCAAGGTGGGGCTTCTGAGGTTTTGGACATGGATGAGGAAGGTATCGGGATAGGCTGAAACCCAGAGAAGGAAACTTCGGGACCCACAAAAAGATAGCTCTTCCTCATCCAAGAAGAGAAATGTCACAGAGCCTGGCACCTGGCAAGTGCTCAAGAAAGCTAACCTATTCCTGTCATCAGCAGTAGAGCTGGCTTGAGGACTCCCTGTGCTAAGTGTGTTCCTCTGAGGTTCTGCCTGTGCAGTTCCTGAAAGGGCTCCTGCCATAGGCCATGACCAGAAAGTATTATCGCAAGATGGTTGTGAGCCTCACCTCTGTGATACTGTCTCAGAGACCCTGCCTGTGCCCCCCTCTGACCCTGGTCCTGGCGGAGGGAGAACAAAGTATGAGATGGGGACGGAGGTTATGCAGCTCTGAGCTGAGCAGAGGTCTGGGCATGGTTCCTTTGCACATTGACCGTTCTCTCCCTCAGTCCCGGGCTTCTGTGACCTGGTCCCAGTCAGAGCAGTCAAGGAGGGGACACTGGGGCTGACCCCTGCAGTGTCAGACCTTTTTGCCGCAGTAAACGCCTCATGTATGGTCTGGAAGTGCTGTGAAGATGGGACACTGGAGCTGACTGACTCCAACACAAAGTATGTTGGCAACAACATCAGCACCAAGGGTGTGGGCAGTGACCGCTGTGAGGACATCACTCAGAACTACAAGTATCCTGAAGGTACTGGTCAGGGAAGGGCCACAGGCCTCTCAGCACCTAGAACAGCAAACAGGGGGAAGGGATGGGCCAGACAGATGCAGGCCAGAAAGAGTCCCAGTCCCTCCCCATCATATAAAACAGCATTTCTCAACCCTGTTGGATGCTATTGGCATTTTGTTCCAGATAATCTTTGTTGTGAGGGGCTGTGCATCCTAGGACATTTGGCAGCATTCCTGGCCTCTACCCATGAGATGCCAGCACCCCTTACCGCTACTACCACCACTTGTGACAACCAAAAATGTCTCCAGACATTTCCAAATGTCCCTTGGTGGGGAAAAGTGCCCTCAGTTGAGAACTATTGTTATAAAGCAATACACCTAAGACCAAGCCCAGCTGCCAGAAGACTTTTGATGTTGCCCTTCTCTCTATCCCCTCCAACGCCCCCCAACCTGTTCCTCCATGTCAGTTAATGGCACCACCAGCCACCTATTTGTCCAAACAAAAAGGCTCACACCACCCTGTGCTGTCCTCACGTCTGTCCCAGCTCTCTTTCCCCACTGCTGATAGTTAATCCAGGGCCTCACCCTCTCTTGTCTATGGGACTGCAATAGCCTCCTAATTGGTCCCCCTGCCTCTAGTCTCTCCATCATCATTCCGTTTCCAACTTTCAGTTTCCAGAATGAGCTTTCTAAGGCTCGAATGTTATTAATGTTACTCCCCTGCTCCAGAATATTCCATAGCCTCCACTGTCCTTGGAATAAATCCAAATTCTTTTACATAAGAAGATTCAATTCCCTGCAAAACTGTCCTCAGAAAAAGTGTTGACTTGTCCCAAAGCTTGCTCTCTCTCATCATTAAAGGAACAAATTCATAGCACTTGAAAAAGAACTTCACCCTTGAGTGGCTTGAAAGAGAGACACTGTACCTATCTCTGGTGGATCTGCCTAACACAGACCCTTTTGGGCTAAATATGGCCTTAGAAGTTTGCAAAGCTCTTGTGACTTTGGCAGTTGAGCAGAAGTGGGTAAATGACTTTTAATCCTGGGCTTTTATTAGAAGGGTCTATATTTGCTGGCTAAGAGGCCTGTTGTGTTTCTTCTGTTCTCCAGGATCCCTGCAAGAGAAAGAGGTGCTGGAGAGAGTCCAGAAAGAGAGAATGGAACATGGGAAAGACAATGACATCCATCCTCCCAGTCTCAAGAGTGCTAATCCTTTGTACCTGTTCTTGGAAGCACCCAGCTCTCTACCCCTGAGAGGAGATGCCCAGCTCTCAGTGACCCTGGTTAACCTCAGCGACCAGGAGAAGGTGGTGCAGCTGGCAATTGCAGTCCAGGCTGTGTACTACCATGGCGTCCTTGCTGCCAAGCTCTGGAGCGAGAAGCTGTCCCTCACACTCAGCGCCAACCTAGGTAACATTCTTATGTCCCCACCAGACACCTCCCGCACCCTTGGCTCCTGCCCTGGGCAGGCAGCAGCCACAGAGCACCCCAGAGCACCCCCTGCAGGTCTCCAGAGATGGCTTTTAGCCCCTGGTGCTCACACTCACTTTCTCTGTCTTTCTCATTCAATCATTCAACACATGTTTGTTGGATCTGACATTGGGAAAAAGGAAACAATTCCAGCTGCAGTCAGATAAGTAAACAGGCCCTTCATCGCAGTGTGAGAAGCATTTGCTGAGGTAAACGGAATACAACGGCGGGAGAGCATCTCGCCCAGGCTACAACAGGCTGCCCCCAAATAAATCATACTGCACTGAGTCTGGAAGGATGAGTAGGAGAGTAATAGACAGAAAAGTCAGTCACGACATTCCACACAGAAGGAATAACATGTGCACAGGTCCCTCTTCCTCCCTGAGATTCTCATTTAATTGGTCTGGGATGGGGTCCAGGCATTGGTATTTCTTAAAAACTCCCTATGTTACTCCAGGTTTGAGATTCCCTGGACCAGAGCACTGGCTCTCAGACTTTGTTGCACGTTAGAATCACCTGGGGAAATTCGATGCTCAGCCTGCATCCCAGACCAATTAAATCCGACCACTCCACGATGGAACACAAACATTAGAATTTTTAAAAACTCCTCAGGTAATTCCAACATGCAGGCAAGTTTGAGAATCACTGGACTAGAGCTTGTCTACAGGATTGCAACAGCCTCCTAACCAGTGCCCCTGCCTCCAGTCTCTGCATCCTTCCTCCCTTTCCAAGCACAGGAGGAGCGGAGCGGGGCAAGTGGCGTGAGAGCTGGGCAGGGCCCAGGTCATGCAGGTCTTGTATGACACGCTAAGGAGTTTGAGTTCTGTTCTCTGGGTGATAGAGAGCTGGTGAAAGGTTTTAACCAGGAGAGTCAATGTGATCGGAAATCCATTTTAAAAAGAAAGAACTTCTGGCAGAATGGAATGGAAGGGGTCATATTTAGAGTAGTGGTTCTTAACCCTGGCTGCACATTGAATCACCTGGGGAACTTTAAAAATACTGATGCCTGGACCTCACCGCCAGAGTCTGATGTAACTAATTAGGGGTGCGGCCTGGCATTGGGATTGTTTTATAAAGCTCCCCATTTGATTCTAATGTGCATCCAATGTTGAGAACCATTGGATTGAAGGTTGGAAGGTTTTGTAATAATCAAGCTAAAAAATGAAGGCTAACCTAAACTAGCAGCATTTAGATTTAAGACAAATTAAGGAAGTGGGATAGATTGGACTTGTGAATGTGTGTGGAGGGGGGTGGTTCTGGTTTGGGTGAGCCAATAGAATGGAGAAAATGGGGAAGAAATGGGTTTGGGGAGAAAATGATGAATTTGGTTGCGGCACATGTTTGAAAGCCCATGAAACATCCAAGCAGAGATGACCAGTAGACAGCTGGAAACCTAAATCTGGTATTGAAGATAAAGCCCTGGGCTGGAGATAAGACATAGGAATCCCAGCACAGAGGGGGCCTCCAAGAGTCAGGGCATGGATGAGCAAGAGGGTGAGGAGGGAACCCGGCAGCACCCGCATTTAGGGGGCAGTCAGGGAAAGAGCAGAGAGTAAGGGAGACCAAGAAGTCAAAGGAAGGAATGGAGCACCCAGCAAAGTCAGCAGAGAGGTCATGAGGTGTCAAGGCTGAAAAGTGTCCATTGAGAGGGTGGACTTGCCGAGAAGCAAAGGTGAACGCCAGCTTCCTGGGGGTTAAGCAGATCGAGTCGGGGAGCTGAGACAAGTCCTTCCTGGAAGCATGACAGGGAGAGGTGAGGCTGGGTGGTAGTCAGCCAGGGACGCTGGGCAGAGGGAGGGTGCTGTGTTTTTAAGATGAGAGACAGCTGAATCTGCTTACATGTCGAGGAAATGCATGCATGGAGGACAAGACTGGAGCCTCAGGAGAGATGGGTCAAACTTGACAGTTTGACCTCTAGGGAACCGAAAAATAACTAGAATAATTACAGCTCTCATTCAGGGAGCACTTACTATTTGCCAAAAATGGCGTTAAGTGTTTTCTATGCATCATATTCTCAATCCTTGCAACCACCTTATGAGGCCAGAACCATTACTGTTCCCACTTTAGCAGCGAGGAGGAGACAGGTTAAATCATTTGCCTCAGGTTACACAGTTAGTCAGAGGTGAGGTCAAGATGGGGCACAGATTTAAAAAGCAAGGACTCAACTTGGGCAGGGGGGACACCTGGTCCCCCAAGGGGGTGACAGCAGGATATGTCCATGTCTGTAGGCTGGAAATGGGAACTTGAGCTTGAGAGGATTCCTACTTGATGGCTTCATTTTCTATGCAAAAGGGAAGGAGGAGAAGCAGAGAATGGAAAGGAACTAATGATCATATACTCAGCAACTATATGTAGCTGGTTCTAGGATAAGCACTTGATTTGTAGTTATCTCGCTTAACACAAACCATCCCACCAGAAAGGCATTGTTATTAGATGAGAACACTGAGGCCTGAAGAGCTTAACTTGTTCTAGTTCACAGGGACTCTTCCACAACCCCACTGAGGTGGTCTGCCAAGAGCACAAGAGGTGGCTTGTTTCTGGGGTACATACACTCACCCCTTGACACTGACCCTGCCTGTCATGTGTTTCAGTTAAGACAATAACCACCAGCCTGTCCTTCTCCTCTTTTGAGCAAAACCCACCTGAGAACAGCTTCCTCAGACTCACCGCCGTGGCAACGCACTCGGAGTCCAGCCTTAGCTGCTTTGCTCAGGAGGACATTGCCATTTGTAAACCACCCCTGGCCATCGAGGTAGGCACCAGTCCTTCTCTGAATTACTCTCATCTGCTACTACTCAGGTCCCCATTTCAGAAGAAATCTGAGCTCCTTAAGCTGTAGGGCGGATGGTCATGCCGCAGGATTACGAGCAAATGCTAGGTTTGAGAGCTTCTTCTCTTGGCAGTGATGGTTTCTTACATATGCTCTTAAGGTTCAAATCTCCAACTTCTTTAGTTGGTTAAGTAAAGGTTTCTAAAATTAGGGCCTTCCCAGCTGCTGCCTCCATACTTACAGGGATAATAATAGTCTATGTTTATTTAGTGCTTTATGTATATGCCAAAGGGTTTCCACCTCTCTTATTTCTTTTAATACAAAAGCCCTGTAAGGTGGAACTGTTCCCATTACTCGGGTGAAAAAACTGAGTTCCAGAGAGCAACATGCCCGAGATCATAAAAACAGGAAGTTCTAGAAGCTTATGCTCTTGCTCCAGCCCTCTTTCCATATGTCTACCCTGGCCAAAATGAATGAGATCTGGTCCCTGCCCTCAGGGAGGTAACGGTTTGGTCTTCTATGTAAGTGCTTTAAGAGAAGTCCAGAGTCACTATGGGATAGGTGAAGCAAAGTGGATTAATTCCAGCTGGTGGGTTTGGGGATGAGTTTATGAAGGATGTTGCCCTTATGCTGGGCCCTGAAAAATGGGTATGCTTTCAGTGCAGAGGTTGGGAAAGGCCACTGAAGGCAGAAGACTGAACAATGAGGTGCAGAGGAAGGGAGCCTGAGGGGTGTGCTGGGGATGGGAAAACCCCTGACATGGCTGGGATATCTTTTAGTCAAGGGAAGAAGAGGTGAGGCTGGAGAGGTGGGTTGGGGGGCAGCCGTGAAGAACCCTGAATGCAACCCAGGCTGAATTCTGAAGACAGTGGGAAACTCTCCAAGGTTTCTAAGCAGAGGAGAGGCACCATCAGAGATTGTCAGTGATGGATCAAAGGTGAGAATAAATGCAGACAAATCAGGTACAGTGATAAGGAAGTCAGCTGTGGAGTTTGGGTCAGTTTGGCAGATTTGAGAGGAGTAACTGAGGAGGGTACGGGGGTATACAGGAGGGATGAGAGTGACTGCAGCTCTGTGCCCTTGGCATTCACTGCAAGTGTGACCTCTCCCACAGATGCCAGAGAAAGCAGAGCAGTATCAGCCTCTTAAGGCCTCAGTCAGCATCCACAACTCCCTGGATGCCCCCATGAAGGACTGTGTGATCTCCATCCTTGGAAAAAGGCTCATTTACAGAGAGAGGAGCTACAGGTAAGAGACTACAAGCTTCTCATCCCACCAAGATATCTCAACTGGTCAGAAAGGCAGAAACCCAATATTCATAACTGTCTCTCTGCCATGTCCATGGAGACAGAGCAAATAGCCCCAGAAGGTGAACTAAAGAATTAGGGGTACCGAACGACGTTTCTCGTCCTGGGATCACCATGTCTACAGGGGGATGGCGGTAAGAGAGGCTATGTCGGCCTCTTGGGTACCCACTTGACCCTGGTTGCAGACCTGGTTATGCAGGAAGAGCCTGGGTACTGCTAGTGAATGCCAATGAGGGGGTTAGGGCTGGTACTAGAGAGTATTGAAGGGAGGACAGGCTACCTCTCAGTGTGACCAGAGAGCTGCATTCTATTAGTCACACCACAATATACAATTTTATTTATTGTGGCATTTGTTCACATTCCCACTACTACCTTCCTATCCTTTTGTTAGTCTGTGTAAAATGTGTACTGTTGCTCCATGAGCCTGTAGTTTTAACTTACATAAATGTATGTCTAATTGTTCTTTTCTCTCAGAACTATGTTCTTAAGATCCCCATGCGTATGTCAAGTCCATCGCTTCTGCTACACAACATTCCATCGTGTACATTCACCTCCTACCACTCCTCTCCACAGTGCTTGGCACCCAGAGTGCCTCCAACTTTCTGACACCACAAATAACGTTGCAGTGAACATCCTTACACAGGCCCCCTTATATATTTGTTTGAAACTTTGGTGGGGTCAGGGGATACATAGGCCCAGCAACAGAATTGCAGGGGCACAGGAAATAACGTGGTTTGACCAGGTATTGTTAGATTTATTTCCGGAATGGCTGCAGGAGTCTACACTCCCTCCGGAAGTACATATAATCCTATCTCTCCTCCCCTCCTGGCAACACCCAGCTTTCTATTTTCTTCTAGTCCAATAGAAATAAAGCAGTATCTTACTTTGTTTTAATTTGCAACTCTTCATGTATTTGTCAGCTTTACCCATTTCCTCCTCTGTAAATAGTTTGTCCTTATCTTTGCACACTTTTATTCTGTTGTTCTTGCCCTTTTTTCTTGTTAATTTGTCGGAGTTCCCTCTGTATTCTAGGCATTAGTCCCTTGTTGGTTTTAGATGTTGCAAATATCTTCTTTCATCATATCCACTGTATGCTTAGTTAAATACCCAGTACACAGTTTAAAGTTCAAGATACCTACTCCTACTGTCCCTGAGGTCCCTGGCAGGTGCCTTAGCCTCATGAAACTCAATGAGTCACTCCTGTCAATAAGTCAAGAGGAGGGACTGCCAACATTCAACCAGACTTTTGTTTCTCCCAGATCAACTGCAGGGCAAAGCTCCTCAAGGGAAATCTGCACCATTCCCTCAGTCACCAAAAGGTCTACAGGCAGGCCAGGAGGTTGCTGATAGGGGCTCCAAATATCACCTGCTGACATACTAACGTCCTCTCAACATGCCTGCTGCACCTACTGAGCTTAGCAATAAGTAAGGGTTCCTAAGCTACAGCCTTTCCAAACATATCCCAGTACTATTACCAAGACTTGAACCAAGCTGAAATCACAGATGATAAAAGTAAGAACAGATGCAGCTTAGAAGCCCTTAGGATGTTTTTTCTCAACCATGCAATTGCTTAGTATAGGGAGGCTCCTGTCTTCTATCCCTTTATGACCACCTCTATTTTAACAGCAAGGTACTTAGATGTTTATTTCCGCACAGTCCACCTCTTCAAGCAGGGAAGGATCAAAGTCACTGAGACCAGCAGAGCAATGAACCTGGGACAGAACTAGCATCTCCCTTTTCCTTTATTTCAGACTAGGTTCAGTGTGGCCGGGAAACACCGCGTGCACCCAGTTCCAGTTCACGCCGACACACGTGGGATTCCAGAGGCTCACTGTGGAAGTGGACTGCAACATGTTTCAGAACCTAACGAACTACAGAAGTGTCACTGTGGTAGCCCCTGAACTTTCAGCTTAAACTTCCAGCTCTATCATCACTCTCCCCAATCAACCCTTGAAGTTACAATCTAAAACCAAACATGGGCTAGGAAGAGAAACTGTGTCTCAGTCCCTTTGTGTTGCTATAAAGGAATACCTGAGGCTGGGTAGTTTATAAAGAAAAGAGGTTTATTTGGCTCACAGTTCTGCAGGCTGTACAAGAAGCATGGTGCTAGCACCTGCCTCTAGTGAGGGACTCCGGCTGCTTCTATTCATGGTGGGAGGCGAAGGGGAGCCAGCATGTGTAGAGATCACATACAAAAAGGGAAAAAAGAGAGAGAAGGGAAGAGGTACTAGGCTCTTTTTATCAACCAGCTCTCTCGGGAACCAATACAGTGAGAACTCACTCATTACCACCAGGGCACCAGGCCCCTTCATGAGGGATCTGCCCCCATGACCCAAATACCTCCCATTAGGCCCTACCTCCAACATTAGGGATCAGATTTCAACATATTTAGAAAGTTAAATATCCCAACTGTAGCACTTTGCTTATCGGACAAATGAGTCTCCATTCAGGTTGAGCAGAAGAGTGATCAGGAACAAAACTAGATTCCCAGAAATCAATAGATAAGGCATTTATTTCTGTCACCTCAGCTTAAGGTTGCCATGAAGACTGGTTGTCTTAGGCCAGGTGCAGTGGCTCACACCTGTAATCCTAGCACTCTGGGAGGCTGAGGCGGGAGGATTGCTTGAGGTCAGGAGATGGAGATGGGCCTTGAGCAAGAGCCAGACCTCATCTGTACTGAAAAGAAAAAAAAAAAAAAAGAAATTCACCAGGAGGCTGAGGCAGGAGGATCACTTGAGCCCAGGAGTTTGAAGTTGCAGTGAGCTATACCACCACTGCACTCTAACCAGGACGACAGAGTGAGTTGTCTTAGAATAGAAACTACTGGGATTGAGTGACAAAAGGAAGTCTTTGAAAGCTATCAGGTACCTTTTCAGAGTACATTCAGATTTGGGGGGTTCAGGGTTTTTCACAAACATTTTATTGCTCATTAACACATTCATTAATTTATAGGTAAGGGAAAGGACCTAACATTTAAATCATTCTTATATTTATGATAAAGTGGGACAATATTAGCCAAAAAGTGAATTTTTAGGTAATCCAAAATTACATTGATCAGTGCTATTCCAGACCATTATCTTTAAAGATCCAAAAATGACTAAACAAAGTTATAAAATATATGACATAGGACCTGAGAGAATTATTCAGCTA
>NW_012148618.1:14159596-14161443 GCF_000956105.1 Propithecus coquereli | reverse complement strand
TAAGAACACCAACATCAAGATAACATGGAGATATACGGGTGCCACTAACGTAAAATGAGACACATATATAGTACACATTTTAAAATTGCTACAGTACATATTATGTTTGAGATAGCCGACAAGGCATATTGCTAAATATGCTTATTTTTTAGGAAGTCGATTTTTAAAAAGTTAACGTCAAAAAAAAATGTTAATGCCAAAAAGGATCCTATTCTACTTCAACGCGTTTGTACACCATGAAGATACATTTGATGAATCTAATTTCTACTATCTAATTTATCAAACATTATTAGATTGATACATCTGATTGTAAGATATAAGCCATTTGGTTGTTTTACTGCTCTTTTCAATAACATTAGAGATAAGAACTTGAGTTTATAAAAACAACAGAACTCTCTCTAGTAAAGGTTACAGCACTTGTAAGAACATAATAAAATGAGATTTTTATAAAGAGCTTGATGCTGCATTGTTGAATCACACAATGTGCTTATATTAGAACAGAGTATGTTTCTGGAATACTTACTTCTGCTTACACTAGAAATTAGAAATTTGTAATTTCAGGTTGAGAGTTTCCTAAAACACCGTGCAATTAAGACTTTCTTCTCAAAGCAGCATTTTCTAAGGTCTTTGGACTTTTCTAAATGATTACCCAAGTAGTTATGGAAGAGAGAACTACCAAAACTTAAGGCTATTATAATTCAACTTCAGCAAATATTCATCAAGCCCAAATACGTGCAGGAACTGTGACATTACTGTTGCATTTGCATCCAAATGTGACAAATAAATATGTACCCTGTAACTTAGAGGAAATACTATTGATTAGTGAAATTCTACCTGTTAGGTCTGTAGCTATTCCCTCAAAGCCAGTACTTACATTGATTCGCACAGTCAGGTGGCACATCGGTGGATATATGCTCAGAGCCAAATCATCCACACTAAGAGCAGAAAGCAAAAATAACCATTAACCAAAAATAGAACAAAGCTCAACCAGGTTGTTTCCAGTATACAACTGTGGATGTAACTACCAAGAAACTTCCCAGAAATGCCTATCCGTTCCTTAAACTGGACAACTGGGCAACCAATACAGAATGAATTCAACCAGTATTTACTGAAACATACCCCATTTCACTAGGAAGCTGGGGGAAAACATTCCTTTGCTTCACAGGAAGGGCATGATTAATTCAGTCAAAAATGTGAAGATGTGAAATCATCAGTTTAATAACTGATACAAGCAGAGTTCATCAATGAACCTTAAAATTGTTGGGAAAATGTCCCTTTACTAAAGCAGGCACAATTTCAACAAAGTGATCAAATTTAGTACCATCAATAATGGAACAAACCTACATCATGTGCCTCACCAATACGATGCAATGAGAAGTACAAAACACTCAACTATATTATATTCTTGCCAAAAAATGTTTAATTTGAATATAATCATGAGAAAACCACCACATGAATCCAGACTGTTGGATATTCTACAAGACAACTGACCCGGTTTCTTTAAAAATGTCAATGTCGAAAAAGACTACAAAGGACAGGAACTGTTCTAGATTTCAAGAGACTAAAGAGATGACAACCAAATGCAACGTGAGACCTTGAGAGAACCCTGGATTTATATAAGGCATCTTAGAGACAACTAGAGAAATACGAATATTAGATAACATTATTATATTCCATGTTAAATTTCTTTTTTTTTTTTGAGACAGAGTCTCACTCTGTTGCCCTGGCTAGAGTGAGAGCCGTGCCGTGAGCCTAGCTCACAGCAACCTCAAACTCCTGGGCTCAAGGGATCCTACTGCCTCAGCCTCCCGAGTAGCTGGGATTACAGGCATGTGCCACCATGCCCG
>NW_012148618.1:14155406-14158581 GCF_000956105.1 Propithecus coquereli | reverse complement strand
GAGTTGAATCACTTCATAAACCCTGTTCTCACTTTCCTTGTCCAGCAATGGAATAGAGAGCAGTTATACTAAATCACACATCCACAAAGAGTGGGAGATGGAAGACAGAGGACAATAGTGAGAATGGGACCTATTCAGTCAATGCTCAGGAAATCTCTCTTTATACTCAATTCTCATCTGCTCGTTATGGAGCTGCCTTCCAATGACCAGCAAAGACACAGGTTCCCTCACCTGCTCCACTTCTTCATGTGCGTCCTTCACAAGATCCACACTCTTTGTCAGCATTAAAAGGGCTGCAGCTTTGTTATCTATGAGTGAAAAATCAGAAGCACTACAATTAGAGGAGAAATTCAACAATCCTCTCAAGAATACAAAGGGCAACCACATTGTTCCTATTGAAGGAAGTGCCAAGGATGGTTGACAAAGGTGTTGGTTTAATGTAAAATTCTTCTCAGTACATCTGGTACCCAGATGGGGGGTTAGAAAGCTTTTCTTTATTCACCACAAGAAGAAATAAATGGTCACATGATGTTTCTCATCACAGCCCTCTTGGACAACCACTGCTTTTGGCCTAGCTGCTCTACCTCATAACTGCTTCAGTGTGCCCCATAAAAATGTTCTTGGGACAGGACTAGAAAAACTGTATTTGTTCAACACAAAACAGAGCTACAACAAGAGGGGAGTTTGAATTTAGAAGTATGAGAACTAGAAAATGGCAAAAAGTATTAATACCTATTATTAATGTTGGTAATAAACTATTAATATATATATTTCACTAAACTCTTTATATAAATTAAAATACATATATGTTACAAAGCTGGAAGCTAGACAAGAGAGGTCTCTCTGTTTGGGACCACTTCCCACTCTCACCCACCTCTTGGTATCCGAGGCACCTGCTGGCACGCAACCCAGACACTGTTGCAGGAAATAAGGTCATTGTTCTCAGGGCTGGGGAAAGGAATCAATGAAGATGTATCAATAACCTAAGTTCCTGTCTCCTAAAAAGTGCCTTCCTCCTGGTCATTATTTTCAGCTTTCAGTCACTTTGCTACTAAAATGAATTTTCCTTCCATGAGGCAAGAAGCTCCATTAACTGACAACTCAAACTGTGGCATCACTACCTCTGAGCTGGGTTGACGAAAAGTACTTCCAGGAGCTGAGCCATGCCATCCACAATGTCCAGAGTGGCGCCTCGTACCAGCTTTCTCAGGGTGATCCCTGTGGCCAAAAACCCAAAGGGTAAGCAGCCTGGTTTTCTTTCAGAAATCACCATCTATTTTCCTGAGTCTAAACACTAAAGAACCATCAAGTAATATGCACCCACATGCTTTAACTGAAATGCCAACACAAAACTCAGATCTTATTTATATCCCCATGTTGTCTGCTTGCCCTTCCCACCATTCCTTACTGCTGTCCTCCAAAAGATATCTGGAACAAAATCTTCTCATGACAGCATGTATTCATTTATTAAGGACAGTGATCCCTTGACAATCGTAGATGCAACATTTGAAGTTTAAACCATTTGTGAGTAACCCTGAAGATCCAGGACATGTATTCAGTTACAATTATGGCATGATTATAATCAAAGCATGAATCTACAGGCAGGGCTGGAGGCCACTTAACCTATTAGGGAGCTCAGAAATAGGGTGTGATGTAATATAGGTGAAGGAGGATGGCCTGGGCCTGTGTATGGGGGATGAGCTCTAGCTAGCATCTGTAGCAGTTAGAAAGGGCTGGAGAGGGAGGAGCCAGTGAGAATTAAAAACCTTAAGAGTCATGCAAGCCAGGGGAGATGGGAAGCCTAGAAACAAAGCATCTGTATCTTAGCATAATGGCTTATTTATGGAGGTCACTTACATTATAAAATTATCCTTGACCTATGGGGAGAAATTTACATGCTCAAGCTGGGGGAAGGTAAAAGTCTCAGGACATAACCCATCATATTAGCAAAGACGTATCCTATAAAAGCACCACTTATGTGTACATAGTAGCATATTTGCTTACCCTGATCCTTTGGAAGTGAATAGTATACTGCAATAATTGCCTTGATAGCAGCATGGACTTGTTCGCAGAACCTCTGGGTTTCCTATGAGGTGATGGACCAATTTCAGAATGAAAAAAGGAAATAGATTAGATCAATGTGGTCAACCCATCTACTGTGGAAGGAAGCAGACATCTCTACAACATCATGAACATTTTCTGACTCCTAGTATGAGTTAGGCCTTCTGCTATATTCATCATATACCAGGAAATAATGACCTTATTTCCTGCAACAGTGTCTGGGTTGTGTGCCAGCAGGTGCCTCGGATACCAAGAGGTGGGTGAGAGTGGGAAGTGGGCCAAAACAGAGAGACCTCTCTTGTCTAGCTTCCAGCTTTGTAACATGTATGTATTTTAATTTATATAAAGAGTTTAGTGGTAACATTGGGCTGACAACTCAATAAACTCAATAAACCATTAAGAAACAGCTGGAAAGACTTACTCCTGATACTTATCTTCCAAGATATTCTTGGTCTGCCATAAGGTATTCACCTTATCTTAGACCAGGAGTCGGCAAACTATGGCCTACAGGTCAAATCAGGCCTACTGTCCGTTTTTGTAAATAAAGTTATTGGGACATAGCCCTGCTCACTGGTTTACATATCATCTATAGTTATGTTCACACTACAAGAGCTGAGTTGGGTAACTGGCTTGCAAAACCTAAAATATATACTAACTGACCCTTTACAGAAAAAGTTTGCCAGCCTCTGTATTAGACCATTAACCAGGTCTCTCTTTTACGTAACATAACCACAATATTTAACTAAAGGTAAATAGCATGGACTCAACAATGCTCAGTGTTGACTATTTTCCTTCTAAGTTGTCACTGACTTTCTCAGGCTTTCTTATTTTCCTTATCCTCATTTCTCTGCTAAAGTCTAAGCCAGTGCTATGCAAAATGTAGTCCAGATTGGTGCCAGTTCACAAACTGTTACCAGTCTGGAATGAGGTAAGTACAGTGATTAAGTGTTTAGAAAATTTTATGGCAATTTGACATTGCCTTCACACATAATTTTATCAAATTATAAAATTTATCGGTCCATACAGATTGGAATTAAAAAAACCATCCTTTAGTAGGACTAAAGTGCTGCGATCCTAAGAAGGCAATTGTATATATTTGAATATATATTTTTAC
>NW_012148618.1:14149858-14151441 GCF_000956105.1 Propithecus coquereli | reverse complement strand
ATGGTGCCATATGTTATATAAAGAAAGTAGCAGGAATGCACCTGCCAGATGTACAGCAGTAGCATAAGCAGGTGAACAGGTATAGTTTTCAAGTATTTTCCTTGACGGAGATGAGACCTGAAGTTGTGACCAAAGCACCGATGCAACAAGCTCCAACACAGGTAAGCCATCAAGGGGATGTTAAAAAATGCCAGCTGGAAAAATGAGAACCAAACCATTAGTTTTACCACCAAGCCCTTGGAGGGGTGAGGTCTCATGAACACATTATTTATTGATGGCTCCTAAGAATATATTGCTTTCTGTCTTGGGGTTAGCTGTCTGATTCTTTATGCTTAAATCACACTTGCCTATAACACAACAGTTGACTTGTAGTTAGTTGTGTATTTCCCTGTGTCCTTTTTTTTGTTCATCTTAGAGGCAGGTATCATTTAATTTATGTTGAAGCCTCAGCAGTATCATATACACAGTATATGATATAACAGTGTTTAAGTTGGAATTGAATTGAATAAATGTATACACACACACATATATATATATACACACACATATACTCTCTTTTTTTTTTTTTTGGTGGGGTTGGGAGAATTGGGCTATCAATACTTTTTTTCCTTATCTCTATATTTTTGTTTGAGGTAACATGATAAGTACCAGAATATAAATGAGAAAGCTTAAGTTATAATCCAAGTAAAGCTGCTGTATTCATTCAACAAATATTTAATGAGCACCCATTATGTGACAGGCACTGTGCTAGGCTCTAAGTTAGAGACACACTGGTAAACAAGTCAGAAAAGAGCCATCATAGAGTTTACATTCTAACAGGGAGAAGAAAGACCCAAAAAATAAACAAAAAAGATAATTACAGATTGTGATTAGTTCAATGAAAAAATAATTGGATCATGAGAGGGTAACAGGGAAATAGGCTCTGAGAGGCCAGAAGGACAGAAATGAGTCCGTGGAGGGAAGTGCATTCCAGGCAGAAAGAACAAATGAAAAGCCCAGAGGAGGGATAAGTCTTGGCCTCTTTAAGGCAATGTGCCCAGAGCATAAGCCAAGGTGGAAATTGGGGCAGTCAGCAGGACACAGATCATTACCCTGCTCTGCTTAAAGGGTTTCAAGCTGAGGAGTGAGTGAGCTGATTAAGGTTTTAAAAAGATGACATGGGATGCTGTGCAGTAAACTGACAGGGAGGCAAGAATAGCAGTGAGAAGACCCAGGCAAGAAATAATTATGACTTAGACTAGGGTGGTGGCAACTGATGGATTCAAGATATATATTGGAGGAAGATCAAACAAGGCACAGCTTTCTGATGAAACAGATATAGGGTACGAGAGAAAGGGAAGAATTGAGGATACATCCTGGAGAAACCGGGTAAATGGTGGAGTCATTTATTAAAATTGGAAAGAACTGGGGGATGAACAGGTTTGGGAGTGGAAATAAAGTTCCTGTTAGAAAGAAATATTAAGTTGAGGTGCCTGTTTGACATCTCATGGCAGTTAATATATAGGTACTTGAAGTACAGAGAAGAGGTCTGGGTCACAGATACAGATTTGGGAGTCATGTGCCTCCCATAACTAATATATATA
>NW_012148618.1:14146415-14149808 GCF_000956105.1 Propithecus coquereli | reverse complement strand
ATATTTCAAATAAATCAAACTTCTAATTTTTCATTTATGAATGAAACTACTGTCCCAAGCATGTACAGAAAAGTAGTTCTATCTGCCTCCTCATGGTATCTTATTCGCTGTGAATTTCAGCAGCAAGTTCTAAGTGTATTTGAAAGAAAGGAGTCAGCACGTAAGAAAAATGAGGTAATATTACTACTCTTTTTGAAATAGACTTTTTTCCATAAATCTTTAAAGTACTCTCATACAATTCATCTCATTTCCTCATCACAAATCTCTAAGGGGAGAGAGTTTATCATTGTAGGTGTATGCAGCAAAAGGATATTTATATTTATATCATTTCAAAACATCTAGATATATAGATTGAGAAAGAGACTGAAACTATTGACTATGAAAATCGAATAAGGCAATGAAATTTTAAAATAATCTCACTCCAAAATTAAGGATATACAGCTCTAGAAAAACAGCATAGAGCATACCTGATCACAGAAAACATGTTTATTTTCATGAGTTTTATAATAAAGATTAAAAATGCATACATTCTTTGTTCTAGGAACTTCACTTCTGGGAATTTTTTCTATTGATATACACAGGTACACAAAGACTGTATTAGGCAATTCACCACAGCACTGTTTACAATAGTTACAAGTTGGAAATAGCTTAAATGTCCACATAGAATATTGGTTAAATTAAGTTTATATCCACTCTATTGAAAATCATGCAGTGATTAAAAAGAACTGAGGAACTTTGTATGTGCTGCTAAGAACTGATTTCCAAGTTATACTGTTAATTTTTTAAAAAGAAAGGTCCAGAACAGTGGTCATGGTATCTTATCATTCGTGTAAAAATGAGCAGACATATACACATATTAATAAATGTACATCAACGTGTGTGTGTGTTGTATATATAGACTACATATGGAACGATACAAAAGGAATTGGGGGCCAGGTGCGGTGGCTCACGCTTGTAATCCTAGCACTCTAGGAGGCCGAGGCAAGAGGATTGCTTGAGCTCAGGAGTTCGAGAGCAGTCTGAGCAAGAGCGAGACCCCTGGTCTCTACAAAAAATAGAAAACTTAGCCGGGTGTGGTGGTACATGCCTACATGTAGTCCCAGCTACCCAAGAGGCAGAGGCAGGAGGATCCCGTGAGCCCAGGAGTTTGAGGTTGCAGTGAGCTATGATGATGCCACTGCACTCTAGCCTCTAGCCAGGGCAACAGAGGGAGACTCTGTATCAAAAAAAAAAAAAAAAGAAAGAAAGAAATTGGGGAGGGGAGACAAAAATAAGAAACTGGGGTGGAAAAACATAAACATTTTAGCACACTTAACTTTGATATCTTTTGAATTTTATACTATCTACATATGTTACTGATTAATATAAAGTAAAAAATAATGCAATATAAAAGGGTACTATGAAGTATAATGAAATAGGAGTAGTTTAGACACCAGATAGATCTTAATTTAAGTTCTAGCTCCACTGCTTTTTAATCTTAACCTGAGCCTCTTAACCTGCTTCCTCATCTGTCAGAGGGGCATCATGTATCTGAAAACACCTAGCAAATAACAAGTACTTTAAAAAAAATGATCAGAAAGGAGATAACCAGGGTGAACTTCAGATTGAACCAATATTTAGAAAACCTGCCTATTCTGTGCGAGTAAGTGCGCTTGGCCATTTTGTCTTCACAACAATCCTCTGAGGTAAGAACTGTAATCTCATTTGACAGATGAGGAAAATAAATTTCCTGGCATAAGTGTAAAATGTGGAAAGAAAATGAGGATTCCTAAGGAATAACTAGGCAGTACAAGGATTCCAGGAAAGTGAAGCCCACCTGTGGAGACGGCAGTGGAAGTTGAGAGAAGACTGTGGTCAGAGCCGTGGCCTCCCTTGACACTTTCACAGCTGCCTCATCTGAGGGGGTGGCAGAGGAGGAGGCGGGTGCCAATATGTTAACGCCAAAAGGCTGAGTGAGGCTGCAGCTGCTGCATGGACTTGGAAGATAATGCGTTCTCTCTCCACCCTTACCCGCCGAGACGTCTCAAAAACATCTCCAAATATCAATGCTTTCATATCTTAACTCCTCGGGTGCTCAGTATGGGTAAGGTGAGGTCCCCCCAGAGAGAATGCAGTGGGGGAGGGACAGTCACTGCCATGGGGAGGAGAGGGAAAGGCGTCGGGACGCAGGCAGAGGTGAGGGATGGGGATCCCCGACAGGAGAGGCACTCACTGAGTCTTCTCCAAAACACCTCTCGATTAAATTCCTCGGTGGTCGCCCGGGCTTCGCCAACTTGTGGGTGTGGCGTGAGGGGGCCGAAAGGTAGCAAAAGGAAAAGCTGAGGTAAGCGGAGCCACCTCCTCCGCCCGAGGCCCCAGTTCCCTGCCGGTGCCCCAGCCTGGCCTCTCCCCCACCCCAAGCCCGCCCCGGCCGTCGCCCGTCCCAGCTACGTCAGCTCACCCCGCACGCGAGGCAGGAGCAGCCGCAGCTCCACTGCCAAGTGCCGAAGCTGCTCCAAAGGCGGAGCCAGACTCGCCATCTCAATCGCTCGCCGGAGCTCGCAGACTGATGCCACCAACCGCCAATTTCTGAGCCGCACTGCGTCAGCTGCTTCAC
This sequence comes from Propithecus coquereli, assembly GCF_000956105.1. Classification (NCBI taxonomy): domain Eukaryota; kingdom Metazoa; phylum Chordata; class Mammalia; order Primates; family Indriidae; genus Propithecus; species Propithecus coquereli. The sequence goes on along the minus strand of NW_012148618.1, from coordinate 14,147,212 downwards.
TTCCGGGCCCCAGAGACTGGGGTTCGTTTCCGGCAACAAGCCGTCCCGCCCCGCCCCAGAGATCTGGCCACGCCCCTTCCGTCCCCAGAAGCCCTGCCCTCAGAGGCCCAGCACCGCCCGTCCCGTTCTCAGAAGCCGGGCCACGCCTCCTCTCGCCCAGAGGCTCCGCCAAGCATACAAGGTTCAGGCCCATGATGTTTATTATTGTCACACATTCGTTTATTTGATTAGTTGAAAACACCCTCGACTAAGGAAGCAGAAAGCCCATAACCCTGTGGGAAAACATACCTGGGAACTAATATCTCGTAGGTTAGTCAGGGTCAGATGCAAGTCCACACAGGTTCCCTGCCCCTAAAATTGCACCCTTTGACAGCTGCTGAGTTCCAGGCAGGGCGCTAGGTGCTTTACATGGGGTTACCCTAAAAAACACACTGGGCCTCAGATATTCCCATACACACATCCCCAACCCCTACCCCGTGGATCTCACAGATTAGGGCTTTCTCTTCACAAAGGAAATTCAACCCTTTGCCTCCTTAGGGAAGGAAAAAAATCAAGGCATTATTTAAAGACTTTTCTGCAGTCCATTTTGCAGGAATCAGTAGTAGGTAATCCCTCCAACATCCAGGCATCCAAGGAGCAGCAGCTCCCTGAAGCTCACCCTCCAATAGTGGCTTCTACCTGCTACTGGGGCAGGGGCCTGGGCTACAAATGCAGAGGCTGGACTTCTGCCCAACTGCCAGTGGTGAAACATAGCCTTCAGGAGCTCAGGTGGTTTTTTTTGTTTTTTTGTTTTTTTT
>NW_012148618.1:14133927-14144220 GCF_000956105.1 Propithecus coquereli | reverse complement strand
TCTACATAATAGAAAACTGAACTGGACCTACTCACAACCATATGCTGCTATGCAGAGAATGTTCTGGGCTTGAGTCAGTGTTTGCTAGGCAAAGGTCGTCCCTACTTAGTTGTCCCTAATCCTGCTGGATCAACTTTTAGGAGGCCTTGAACTCATTTTGAACAACATTTTTGGCTCGCTTCCAAAACTTCAAATTATGACCTCAGATTTTAGTCCACTAGCCCCATTAGGTGAGTAAAATAAAGAAATTGTTAGGTAAATACTTTTCAAATCTGTTTATGGTGTTTTGCTATGGATCAGGATTCTTTGTGTGTTTGTTTTAAATAAATCACATGTAAACCTAATACATCAATGTTTCCTAACCAAGCATACTCCTAAGACATCACTGGAAAACCCAGGTCTGGTTTTTGACTAGTGCAGTTTCCACTGCATAACTGACCCACTTTTCTTGTGTGTCTATTTTTTGTTTTCCTCCCTCTGAAACATTTTCCTTCTTCATTATCATAATCAGTTTTGATTTACTCAGAAGTCTAACATTTATTCTACCATAAATCCCTTATTCCATTTTTTTGTCAATGAAAAAGCACAATAAAACAAAACAACAACAAAATCTCTTTCACTTCTTATAAACCCTGCATGCCAAAATTGTACTTCATTTACATAAGAATGGTGGAAGAAGGAATTTAGGAAACACTTTAAAAGCCAATGAAACATCAGTTATTAAAGACTGCTCTGTAAATAAAGTAGAAAAGATGATCTATGGTATTTAATTTGGGATTTTGGATTTAATTCATAACTGTTATGCAATTAGTCCAACGAGGCCAAGATGTTCTTAAGTTGCATTTCTGACTTCTTACCTGGAGAATTCCAGCTATAAATGTTAGGCTGCCTTGTAGGAAATGTCCATTAACAAATATCCCAAAGGAAAAGCAGCAACCCAATTTACCATCAATGATTTCACCAAAAAACCATGGTCCTAAAAGAGGCAGTGGACAGAAAAGGAGAAGATTAAATAACTATGACACTATGACTCTGATTACATACATCATGAGATACATTTATAGGAATAATGAAGTGATATGAGGCTAGTCATCTGTAGGCATTTTATTTCATAGCTTTTCTTCTTCGCTAATCTCTATATTGTACCTGATATCCTAGCTAGCCAATTATTTGCTCCTTTGCTCCATATTTTTCTGAATTATAAAATCATCATAGTACACACTCTACCTGAAATAGATATATAACTTATAGATTCTAAGAACAAATGGGAGCGCATTACATTTTTAAGATTCTGTTGCAATAATAATCTCAATATATTAACATTTCCTTTAAGAAGCAAAGAGGTATTCCACAGAAGTTAATTTTCCAGATGACTGATATTTTCCAGAGGACTCCTTAAAGCAATAAAACTTCAACTACTTTTTGATAGAAATCTTTCTAAAATGCACTCAAGTGCATTCTTATTAATATAATGAATGTATTTTACCCTGCTCTTGACCCACAGTCATTACTTTGTACATCAACTACATAATCACTCTCTATTTTCTCTCCTCATTTACCACCTCTGCTCAGTGTGCAGGTTTCTGTAAGAGTGTCAAGTGTTTGTCAAGAGTGATAAAGGACAGTCAGACTTGCCTTCTCAAAATGCAAGTTGCTGGCAAGAGTAGGGTTTAGCTTTAAGAAATCATAGGCGATTTTCTCAGATTTACATTCTATAAATTCCATTAAAGACATGTTAGTCTAAAAAAGTGTTTTCCCTTCAGATTTCAACTTTTCAAATCAAGTAACTTCTGCCCTCTTAATGTTTTTTGTTTTGTTTTGTTTTTTACAGCCCAGGACCCAAATCACTTTCTTTGCCTCCTAGCGTAAGACAAGTGTCAAAAACAGCTTCAGCTTATCTTCTCACAAGAGAATCTGCCTCCAAAGGGGATCTGCCATAGCTTACACAGAATTGTAAAGTGTCATATTTTTAACTTGTTCTCTGGTGGGAATTACTAATGAGCAAAGTGCAAAGGTAGAATAAAAGTGTAAGACAAAGATAAGACTAGGCAACAAATAGGTTAATCTACTACGAATTGACTTTTAGTCACTAAGAAACATGAGCAAAAAATCCTAAAAGAGACTTGTAATGATTTCTGCTTCCATAAGTGGCTAAGTGTCTGTAAGTACAGTCATGCATCACTTAACGGTGGGGATACTTTCTGAGAAATGTGTCATTAGACAATTTTGTCCTTGTGTGAACATCACAGAGTGCACTTACACAAACCTAAATGGTATACAGCCAACTGCAAACGTCCCACTCCACTATAATCTTATGGGACCACTGTTGTATATGTGGTCCGTCATTGACCTAAATGCCTTTATGTGGAATTAATACAACAGAAGAGTTAAGATATGCCTGAACTTATTGCTCATCTGCGTTTCTCTCTTTTTTGAGCTGAGTTTTTAAGAGCCACACATTAGTAAATATTCAATGAACTACATACTAAGCATTTGTTTAGTGCTAGACATAGAGGTGAACAAGACAGACAAAACACCATTGGATTTTATTTTTCTGAGACAGGGATCTTGCCATGTTTCCCAGGCTGCACTCGGACTCCTGGGCTCAAGCAATACTCTGGCCTTAGTCACTGAATACAGGTGTATGCCACCTCGCCCTGCTAGCAATGGATGTTTTAATGAAGAAATAGATAACAAACACAGAAGATAATTATAAATTATAATAAAGGTAATGATGGAAAATAGGAAGTGTGATCAAATACAGGATAAAACTTTAAGGTAGTCAAAGAAGGTTGCTTTGAGGAGGTGGCATTCAAGCTGAACTTCTATCTTCTATTAGGTTTCTACACAAATACTAATTCTTTAATAGTCTTCTCAGCACCCTTAAGTTAACCTGGTGTCAACTAAATGTTCTTTAAACATGTTAGGAAAGAACTTTATTTCCCAAAGCCATGTCCCCTTATGAAGGATCCTTGTGCCATTTGTTATAGCCTCAAGATTCTAAATTATTCTATTGTCAAAATTCTCAATATATTATTTGGCAGAATTCTCCACAATCTCGAGTTTACTAATTTACTTACCCAGCACTGTATATAGGGTCAGCAACAACACAGAATAGTAGAAGGTGTTTATTTTGCTCAAGACGTGAAGGGAAAATGAAGTCAGATTTACAAATCCTGAAGGTTCTAAACAGAATAAATTTTAAAAAATCCAGTCATGCAAAATTCAAAACACACGCAAAATTCAATTTCTTTATGACATTTTCTAGAAGACTTTCATAAGCTATCTACCAAATATTCAGCAGATCCTTTGCTATATGGTAACTATACAGATGACTCCACTTTTAATTCAGAATTTGGCAGGAATCCTGGTGAGCCAATTCACTTAGAATTGCAGGAGGTAGGAAGTTCAAAGAAATGGTGTAGTTGTGAGACATTATGTATATATGTGTGTGTGTATATATTTATGTCCAGCTGGACTAACGATTATTTACTATTTAAAAAATCATCCTTTAGCCTTAGAGGCAACTATTCTTTAAACTTTCAGCAATGATTCTCCACTTTGGCTGCACATTAGAATAACCTAGGGGAACTTTTAGAAAATATCCATACCCAGATATCACCCTCCAGAGATTCTGATTTAACTGGCCTGGTGTAGAGGGGGAGTGTAGGCAGTAACATGGTGATTCTAAGTAATCAAGATTAAGAAATATTGCTTTAGGCCGGGCGCGGTGGCTCACGCCTGTAATCCTAGTACTCTGGGAGGCCGAGGCGGGCGGATTGTTTGAGCTCAGGAGTTCGAGACCAGCCTGAGCAAGAGCAAGACCCCGTCTCTACTAAAAATAGAAAGAAATTAATTGGACAACTAAAAATATATAGAAAAAATTAGCCGGGCATGGTGGCACATGCCTATAGTCCCAGCTACTCGGGAGGCTGAGGCAGTAGGATCACTTGAGCCCAGGAGTTTGAGGTTGCTGTGAGCTAGGCTGATGCCACAGCACTTACTCTAGCCCGGGCAAAAGAGTGAGACTCTGTCTCAAAAAAAAAAAAAAAAAAAGAAAGAAATATTGCTTTACATAGAGCTATGCTTCTCAGTCTTGACTGCACATTGGAATCATCTGGGGAGCTTTAAAAAATACTGATGTTTAAGTCCCTCCCTAGAGATTCTAATATAATTGGTCTAGAATGCTGTTATAACCACTGAGGTTTTTTTTAAATTTCAGAATATTACAGGGGTACAAATGTTTTGGTTATATGTCTTGCTTTTGTACAGTTTGAGTCAATGTTATAAGTATGCCCACCACCCAAACAGTGTGCATTGTACCCGTCAGGTGTGAATTCACCCAACCCTTCCTCCCCCACCTGCTTGATTTCTGCTGAGTTTTACTTCCATATGTGCATGTAAGTGTTGATCGATTAGTTCCAGTTTAATACTGAGTACGTGTGGTGTTTGTTTTTCCATTCTTGTGATACTTCACTTAGAAGAATGATCTCCAGTTCCATCGAGGTTGTTACAAAAGGTGTCACTGAGATTTTAAGGTTCCCCAGAAGCTTCTAAGTTGAAGCCAAAGTTGGTAAGTCTTATTTAGAGGAAAGAACTTAATTGCAGTTGGAAGACTTGGGTTTGGAGTTTCTCCTCTATCGCTTACTAGCTATGAGACTTTGGACAACCTAATTTCCCCAAGCCTTAGTATTCCAATTTTTCTATTATTATTATTTTATTTTTTGCCCAGCTGACACCTTGATTTCGCTAATCTTTAAAATGAGTATAATAATACCGACCTCATAGGATTGTTGTAAGGACTAAATGAAACACTGTAGATAAAAATATGTTTTAAATTTAAATAACTAAACAAAGATATTGGTATCCCCATATAATGAGGCTGGGGGCCCTCAACCATTTATTTATTTACATTATATGGAGGAAAATGTACATGTACAATAATGCTTCTTGAACTTTCTCATAGAATTTTAAAAAAGAAACATAAGCAAGAAATCATTCCGTAGGATGTGTACGTACCTATTCAGTTAATCATGTTACTGTGTAATAATTACTGTAATTTTTCCCTTTCCCACCATAAGTTCCTGATCCCAGAGATTTCATCCAAGTTAAGAAGGGATAAGGAAAATTTAATTCAACAAGTATTTATTCTCTATTATGCATAAACTCAGTGCTGGTTGCTATGGGAAACAGAAAAGCAGAAAACATAAGTTCCTACATTGAGGAATTTATAATCTAGTTAAGGAGAAAATGTATATACATTTGAAATAGTTACATAAAGCAAAGTGACTGGCTAATTAAGTATACAATTAATTGTCAGAATGACTAAAGGGATTCAAACAAGCAAGAGCTCATTATAACCTGGAATGGATGGAGAAAATGGTATGGAAAATGAGGGCTTAAGGTGAGCCTTCCAGAAGGCTAAGATTTAGGTAAGTTTAGAAAAATAAATTAAAGTAAGGATAATACTATGGGCAAAAGCACAGAAGCAGAAATGAGCATGGTATGTATAGGGAACTGTGAAAAAGTATCTAGGCTAAAATACAGGTAACTGGTTTAAGACATGGCTAGTTAAGACAAAATTGTGGAGGATCTTTAATGTCTGGCAGAGATGTCCGATCTTTATTCAGTGGGTTCTGGGAAGCTACTAAATAAAGTTGAAGCCAACTTTGAGCACAGAAGTGATCTTATGGATAAGATGCCAAAGGAAGAATAATTGGTTAATGATGAAGAAGATGGATTGGTTGGAGAGATTGGATGTAGGAGCAGCAGAGTAGGATTCCTATTCAGGAATCCAGAGAGGTGTTATTGACTTGGCATTGGTGACCCTTCAAAAGGAAAAGAAACATTTGAAGAAAGAATTAATGGATTTTAATAGTATGTTGGCCTTAAGGAGACTGAAGTTTCCTGAAAAATGACTAAATTTTTAAAAATAAAAACTATATTTGTTTTTGTTCACCTGCATGTTTTTATGTCTATGTATATGATATTTTTCTACCAAAATAGCGTGATTAACCCAAATGCCTTTTATTTCATGACTTAAATAAAGCTTTCATAAATATGCTGATTTTAAATTTGTTGATAAAATAAAAATAGAAATGTCTTCAGAATTGTCGGCATACATTTTTGACTAGATTTTATATTTTATCGAGATAATTTCACAATGACATGTGATCGTATTTTGATCAAGCGTTTTAAACCTTTTGACATCTTTGGCAGGCTTCCCCAGGATCAAGTTCTAAATTAAGTTGTTTTTGACCTCGAACTAACTTTGGGATGTTTCAAAAGGCCTGAGAACATCTCAAAGGCTTATAAAAGAGAGATATTGAACTTTGCCCAGTAATGGCATCTCCACCAATAAACTGATGCCAACTCTCGCTTTGAGTCTCCAAAACCAATGAACTCTGTTTCTAAGCAGCTTACATGAAATTCTCCTTATTGCCAATAAAAGCATCCCTTTACCCTCCCCTGTTCAGATGTACCTATGGCTTGCCATAATTGTGCTTCCCAGATTATAATCCTTTTTGCTTACTCCCAAATAAACTCATCATATTAGGAGCTATTTTTCTCTGATGTCTTTTTTTTTTTGGTTGACAGAAGCACCACAGGCAAAGTCACCTTCTTTACAACTTTTGTATAGCCTACTCTGTATATGTTATTCAAAATTTATATATGCACTATTTAAGTTTTGTCAAGCTTTGTTTAGAGCTTTATCTTTAATTATTTGAATCAATAGGTTCTTGTCTATTTTATATATAAAAATTGCATTAAATAGCTACTTATATTTAAAGTTGGTCATTTTGTGCTATATTGTGATCCCCTCCCATTTTCGTCGAGCTTCATTTAACTGCCATGTAGCAGTAAAATTTGGAATTTTTTTTTCAAGGTAAGAGTTGTGGAAAAAGTATGACAGTGTGAAGGATGCACCTCACAGAGCTAATGCAAAGAAAATTTACATTGCTATTTATTACTTGATAATAGTGAGGATGTTACGTGATACTTTAAAATAAAGTCTTGTAAGAATAAAAGGAACCATAACTGACCTTTAAGCTCTGAGCATCCTTGATATCTAAAAATAAAAAGAATGGTGAGCTGGATCAGCACAATCAGCACAAAAAGGACCCGGGCCTGCAGAGAAATAGATGTTAATGTGAAATAGATACATGGATACAGCTTCCGTTAAAATGTTTTAATGGCCTCATTTAAAAAAATGGAAATGGCATCTGTGATATTGGGATATAATAAGAAATATACATTTTGGTCTTCATCCCCAGCTCCTGGTCAGAGCTCCTAAAATCCTTATAATGTTTTAAGTGATAACAGTGACAGGAGCATCTTTTATTATAATATTTGTCCCTGGGTCCTGAAACAGCTCTGGAGTGACAACTAAAATGTGTGTCTTTTGTTATTCATAACAAGCCCTTTTTAACCACACCAGAGTTTATGTTAATGAGGCAACTTTTGGGGAAAGCCCTTAAGGATAGGGGCTGGTTGCCAGGAGGACTAACCATGTCATAAGTTTAGAGGGTTATAAGTTTCAGCCTCACACCACCCTCCTTCCTTCTGGGGAGGGGAAGAGGGGCTGCAGGTTGAATCAATCACCAATGGCCAATGATTAATCAGTCATGCCTGCATAAAGCCTCCATAAAAACCCTAACTAAAGGGGTTGAGAGAGCTTCCAGGTTGGTGAACACATGGAGATGCTGGGAAAGTGGTATGTTCCTGAAGAGGGCATGGAAGCTCCATGCCCACCCCCATGCCTTGCCCTATGCCGTCTCTTCCATTTGGCTGTTCCTGAGTTATATTCTTTTATAATAAACCAGTAATCTAGCAACTGTTTTCCTGAGTTCTGTGAACCATTCTAACAAATTTTTGAACCTGAAGAGGGGGTGTTGGGAACCTCCAATTTATAGCCAGCCCCTCCGAAGCACAGGTGACAACCTGGACTTACAAATGGCATCTGAAGGGAGGAGGGGTGCAGGTGGAAGGGCAGTCTAATAGGACTGGCCTCTTAACCTGTGGCATCTGTGCTAATTCCCAGCAGATAGTATCAGAATTGAGTTAAATTGTAGAACACTCATCAGTGTCCACTGAGAATTGGAGAATTGCTTACATTTGGTGTTAGAAATGTTGTGTGAGTCTAGAGAGAAACAGAGTATTTTTTTCTTTTAGGCATCATTAACAAAAAATGACTATAAGAAAAATATATGGTTGAAGACAATCAAACATCTGATCTACCAATAAAGAAAATTATAAATTGCTTCAGTATTACTCTTTCTGAACTTAGACATTTAGACCAATATTTGAAGCTAAGCAGTTTCATATAGTTATATTAAGTAAACAAAGTAAAATAGTTCAATTTTCATTATACGAGGAGAAAGATAATTTGTTTTGTTTTAAAGTTGTATAAGGGCTAGGTGCAGTGTCTCACACCTGTAATCCCAGTACCTTGGGAGCCTGAGGCAGGAAAATCGCTTGAGTGCAGGAATTCAAGACTGTAGTGAGCTATGATCACACTAGTGCACTCTAGCCTGGGTGACAGAGAAAGGCCCTGTCTTTAAAAAAATAAAATAAGATAAAATAATAAAAATAATTAAAGTTGTATAAGAGTTAAAAAAAAAAAAGTATACAGTACACTGCAGGCTGAGTGAGCAGACTGCATTTTCTTTTGTCTTTTCCATCAAGAAGTCATTCACTTGGAGATTAACTCACAGTAGGGGCATATGACCTAGGATGCTTGTTTCCCAAATTATGGTCCCCAGACCATCACTAGAATCAACTTGAGTCTGTTAGGAATGCAGAATCTCAGGCCCCTTCTCAGACTTACTAAATCAGAATCTGCATTTTTTAAAATTTTTACTTTTGTAGAGATGGGGTCTCACTGTATTGCCCAGGCTGGTCTCAAACTCCTGGCCTCAAGTGGTCCTCCGGCCTCAGCCTCCCAAAGTGCTCGGATTACAGGCGTGAGCCGCTGTGCCAGAATCTGCATTTTAATAACATCCCCAGATAATTCACATATATATCAAAGTTCCCAAAGCCTAATCTAGGTGACTTAGAAGTTCACAAGGGAAAAAAGAATAAATAAATTTTAAAAAGTTGTAATAATGAGATACAAATGCCCATTAATCATTTTTAAAAGCTCAATTACACAAGTAATAAAAGTAAATTAAAATAATAATGAATTCATATTTTAAGTCTGTGAGGCTACACACTAAAGCTATCTCTGGGAGGCGAAATTAGGGGAGGATTAAATTTTCTTTTCAAGATTTTAGTGTATATCTTTTTTGTATTTTATGCTAATACTGAGGATAAGTGAGATCGGAGGGAACTAGAGTATAAATTGCCACAGCTTCTCTGGAAGACCATTTAACAGTGTATGTTAAAAACTAAAAAAATACCCATTTACTCATTTAAGAAATATGTATTGAGGGCCTACTATGTGCTAAGCATGTAAAACAGACAAAGATCCCTGCCCTCATGGGGCTTATATTTTAATGAGGGAAGGTAGGAAAAAAAGTAATGACTATAATAAAAAATAAATAATTTGGGAAATTATGTAATAAGTAAAGTATATAAAATAGTATGCTCACCCTTTGATCCAGCAATTCACTTCTAGGAATTTATACCAAGAAACTGTATTAGAGATATATATAAAAACTTAATTATAAACATTATTTATATAGTAGAGGAATTGGGATGCCCAAGAACAGGGAAGTGGTAAGTAAATTAAGGTGTATCTGTGACAATATAATGCAGCAAACATCATGTTATAAAATATTAATATAAATTGATATGAGAAAATAGTTAAGACAAAAATCAGACAGCAAAAGAAAATGAAAGTGTAATACTACTTTATATTAATATTTAAAACTCATACAAATATATATGAGGGAGAAAAACAGAGAGTATCATAATGACAAATACAATGGGTATTATCAGTAAATGATGTGGGGCTGATTTCACTTTATTTCTAAATTTTCCAAGTTTTCTATATTAAGCATGTATTATTTATGTAGGAAGAAGGTGGGGAGGAGTAGGAGGAAGAAAAAAGAAAAGAAAGATATATAGGAAGAAATACTATTCTTTAAAAAGCCCTAACCCAAGTTAGCACAGTCTCTATAATTCCCTTAGTTATCCTGGTTTTATAGCATTGGTTAGAATCAGGTCCCAAATTACTTGTCCATACTTCTGCTTCTTCTAATTCAAATCCACTTAAAAGCATTTTGTTCTTCTGGACAAATAGCTAAACTTTAATTTTATAAGGTTCAGCTTTCTTGTCATATGATTACAGTA